>NW_021604636.1:6836843-6848259 GCF_004785775.1 Grammomys surdaster | reverse complement strand
ACACACACACACACACACACACACACACACACACACACACACACACACACATTTAAGGTGATTAAAAACAAAACAAAACAAAAACAAGGACCCACTATGTACCCCTGGCTGGCTTGGAACTCACTATGTAGGCCTTGCCCTTACACTCATAACGATCTTTCCCTGCCTCCTAGGATTAAAGGCCCCATGTCACCATGCCCACCTAAAATGTGCTTTATGATTTAAGTATAAAAACGTACAAGCTTTCATTTAAAAGTTAAAATACCGATGAGCCAGTTTAGAGAACATTAAAAATTCATAATGCACATGGCTTCAGAAGGAGGAATTTTGTGGGAAAGCTGCACACTGAGGCGCCTTCCTGGGTTTTCAAAGTCTGCACTGGAACTTGAACCGCCCAGAACAGCTGTCCCCCTAATAAGCAAATTCAATCGTTTTTTTTTTTCAGTAGTTCTCGGGGCCCCTAAAGTTACTGGATAATCAGCATGTGAGAAAGCACACTGTTTACTGAGCTGTCGAGAGTACATGAAAATGTTTTAGCATCATAGATGAATTACCTTCTTTTTTGCAAAATTCATGAGCATCCTCAAAACTCCTGCTGTCCAGGACTGTAGAAAAACTGTAGCAATTACCTTTGAATTTTACCCAGGGAACTGATGTTTCTGAGCACAGCGCTGGGTGCTCAAATGCCTTTGTTTCTAAGGAGAAAAACCGGGTATGGTTTCAGGCTGGTGACTGGGCTCATGGACTGAGATGACCCTTATCTTCCATTCCATGAAAGGTCAGAACCAATGTGTGCATTAAGATTTTCATCAGAATGCCCCAAAGACTTGATTTGATGTTGATGATTACAGACTAGGGTTAGGTTCTTGGATTTCTGTTAGAAATACTCTTTACCTAAACATGAAGAGTGGGTAAAGAGTGTTTAGTCAGTTTGAGTGCTGCCTGGTGAAGGTGGCTGTCTACTGTCATCCTAAAGTTCGGACATCAGGAAGATGCACTGCATAGAGGAAGGGGTAGCTGAATGACACTGGAAAAAAGATGTCTAACCATATAATGTGTGTCCTATGCAAGGATAAGTGTCACAGATGTCTAAAACCCCTACTTGTATATACCTGCCTATATGCATTACTTGTGTCTAATCCTGAATCATTTTCATCTGTATTTATGCCAAGTATGTGTGCTGTAGGTAATAGTAGCCAGAATGTAAGTGAATAATGCAACTTTATGAAATGGGAGATTTAAAAGGGGATCAGAGGGGGAAACTCTCAGAGCATAGGAGAGCAACAAGAAAAGAGTTGGGGAAATGGGGTAAACATGTCAGAGGGTGAGAAGATAGAACCTCTGGTCAGAGCCCTGTTGATAGATGGATGCTTGGAAATATGTTGAATGATTTCAATTAAGTTTCATCGTCAGTAAAGGGATTGGACCGGCTCAACTTCATGTAAACGGGATATTGTGCAAAGTGTGGGGTAGGGCACATAGCCAATGTCCTAACAGCATCAGCTGCCACCACCACACTCCTTGCTCAAGCACCTATCAGCTGTGTCTTAAACATAAACCCTCATAGTTCAGATTCTCCGTAAAGCTGTGGCACGTCTTTCTTATGTAACTTCTCATCTTTCTCTTACCCCAACCTGTCATCCTGGCAAGCTCAACACCAGCCTTGCCGCATGGATTTCCCATCCTGTACTTCTCTGTCTTTATCTAAGCTTTTCTCTTCCAAATACTTCTCTGTGATATTGTTGCCCATCCCTCCTAGCCACTCTGCATGTTCTGTCTGTATATACTGTCATGTCCTCCAAGAAGCCTTCCGTCTTTTCCCAAGTATATAGGATGTCTTTTAAAACACATTAACAAAATAATTATTGACTACACCGCAGTCGGTGGTAGGGAGGGCAGTATCAGAAGAACATACAATGCTTTCTTTTCCTGATAATCCCTCTCTTGACTCATCTTCTAGACATGTCTGACATGACAGGTATGTGTCTTTATATGATAGACCAGATAGACTGTAGGCTTCCTGAAAGCTGAGACGTTTTTATTACTCATGTTCATAATCTGAGTACAGTCATGCATTCAATAGTAACATAGGGCATGTTCCTGGAGTTGAATAGAATCGCACCTACCAGTGAGTACGTGACAAATGGCACCTTGCAGAAATGACTCGCAGGCTGTGCTATGCCAGTGTCCATAGGTGTCAGCGAAAATGCAGTCACCAAGAAAGGCTGACTCCTCATCTTTCCAATAGGTGAAAGGGGATTTGGTGCCATCTGACCAGTCAAAATTCAGACCATTCTGCAGAGGGGATTTGAAGCATCACTTCATTGCCAAGACTGTGGCTGGGATCACTCAGTACTACCCGTTCACCGAGTACCCAGTCCTTCCAAGTTCTACCCCTCTTTTCAGAAGAATCAGAGGTCATGGAAGAAACAGAGTTTATTTTTCATCCATTCAAGTATATAACATTCTTGTTTTTAAGAGAAAAAACAAACAGAAAACAAAACAAAAAAATCAAAATCACACAAACAGAATTCTATGTGTTATACTTCAAGGGTAGTGAATTAATTAATAATAAAGTTTCTGAGCAGAAAGCAGCAATCGCTTTTTCTTTTCTTTTTTTTCTTTTTTTTTTAAATGGAGATTCTGGAAATCTAACAAATTACACAAACATGGTACTTGAGTTTGAGATGTGTTTCACTGCATAAATGAGTCAGTACTCAGGGATGCTTGAGAATTTTCAAAGGACCCTTAGGGTCCTTTGAAATCAGGCAAGTTCGTGTTTATCCTAAAAAAGATGTATACTCTTGTTTTATAGCCTCGGGGTTCTCAAACAACACCAACCACCAAAATCTCAAAACCAACCAACCGACCAACCAACCAACCAACCAATCAACCAAAACCCAGTAGTTTTTGTATAAGCCAATTATTGAAATTTTACAATGTTACCATTGTGTCTGGGAATTGTTTTTGCATGCTGATTTCAGTGGTTGTATCACTAAGGAAGTAGACAGAAACTTTGCAAAGATGATCAGAGGGACTGAGAACACCTACATCTGTAGTAGAGAGTCCAATCCAGTGGGCGTGTCCCAGCCTGCTGAGGAGAACCGTGAGGAAGGACTGGTGAAACGCATCTGGAATGCTGGCCAGTTCTGCTCTGTGCATCTGACAGGACTTTCCTGCTGCATACCAAGTCATATTACCACGGATTATTTTATAAGTTCTGTTTCCGTATTCTACTGTACTGGGGGTTGCATATGTATCGGATGCGTTTACGTTGTGTTCAGGGGTATCTGGAACAAGAACATCAACCAAATCACTTGTAGCATCTGGAGTAGAAAAGAGGATTTCAAACTGAACACACATCTTTGTCACCAGCATCAACACTGACAAGCATTTTTCTTCCAGAAGTGATGAATTCAAAACAAGGGCTCTACATTTGGAAGTGTGTGTGATGCTAGGGAACTGGAACACTGTGGGGGTTTGAGTGACAGTGGCTTCTGAGGGCTTCTACATTTGATTGCTTGGTCCCTAGTTGGTGGAACTATTTGAGAATTAGGAGGTGTGGCTTGTTGGAGGAGATATATTATTGGGGGCTTTGAGGTTTAAAGAGCTATGCCATTTCCAGGTAGTGCGCCCCCCCCCCTCTCTCTCTCCCTCTCCTTCTCCTTCACCCCCCTCCCCTCTCTGTGCATGTGTATGTGTACTTTCTCTTTAATATATTTATAGCTATAGAATAGGCAGAGTTTAGAAAAAAAAAAACAGGAAAACAAGGCAAACTTTTCTCCCTTACCTGATCTAGGGTGAATTGCATCTCTCTTGCATACTAAGCTGAAAACTAAAATCAGTAAGTGGTTTTGGGTTTACTAAAGGGCATGCTGAGATGAAAATGGCTGAAGGCCTGGACTTATCCCATCCCTGACTCTACCTAAGAGACCTGGAGAAAACTAATCCTTCTAAAGCTCAAATTTCAGGTAAGAACTGATAAGATCTTCCTTAGAGAGGGGTGCGTAGAATTCACTGCGATATCCACAAGGACGCACTCTATTGCATCTGGGGCATATCAAACACTTGATAAATACTCCTCCTCACTCACGTATCCTGTCTTGGTCATGTTCTCCATGATAAAAATGGCAAAGTGGGAAGTTTCCTTTTGCCTTTGTTACTGTTACTCAATTTAAAAAGCACACACGTAAAATCTAAGCACACATATAAAATGATCCTCCTTATTAATTAGCTTGAGATGGACTGTACTTTGTCACCAGTGTGTTCTTTCCTGGAAGTCTGTTTACTGGCCTATGCTCCTACTTTATGATTAGTTATACAAAATCCATATAATACCAAAGTCCTATTTTAAAATGACAATTGGTACAATTAATGTAACTGAGAATTTTTGTTGCCTCCCACTGGGGTATACTGTCACTTTTACATTAGGAATTTCTTGCAGTGCAATTAATCCTTCCAAGTTTTAAAACAAAACACACCCGACTTTGAGCATTGTGGCTTTGTAACTCATTATGCTGGAGAAGAAATATCTATGGAAACTGAGTTACTTCCAACTGTCCAGTCTTGGCTTCCCACCCCCAACCCCACTGCTCCTGTGCTCATGTATGTGTGTGTTTGTGTGTGTGGGCATGTATGTATGTGCATATATGTGCATGTATGTGCATGTGTGTATGTGTGCGTGCACATGTATGTGTGTGCATATATGTGCATGTATGTGCATGTGTGTATGTGTGTGTGCATACACGTGTACATAGATTTGCATGTGAATGCAAGCCTGTGTGCACCATGGCATGCATGTGGAGGTCAGTGGACAGTCACGATTGTAGGTTCTTCAGGGGTCCTCCTGTTTCTGTCGTCCTCCTGGGATTACAGAGGCTTTCACCACACACCTGGTCTTTACATGGGTCCTGGGGATTCAAACTCTGGTCCCCACACTTGTATGGCAAATTCTTTCACCCACCGAGCAACCTCCCCTGGCC
The DNA here is from genome assembly GCF_004785775.1 of Grammomys surdaster. Taxonomy (NCBI): domain Eukaryota; kingdom Metazoa; phylum Chordata; class Mammalia; order Rodentia; family Muridae; genus Grammomys; species Grammomys surdaster. Next base: position 6,843,277 of record NW_021604636.1, on the reverse strand, counting down.
TCTGTATCTTTTTCTACTCCTATATCTTTATTCTTTCAGGAATGTAGTAATTTTTAACATAAGCCCAATATAAGCATATATTTATATGGAAAATGTAGGGTGTTCATTGAAACAAGGATTAAAGTTTAATAATATTTTTCAGGAATAATTTTTAAAAACTGTCATTTGCTAAACATATGCTGGGAACTGTGCTAGGCTTTATGTATATATGTGCATATGAAATAGTTCTTACATCATTCTATAGAAATTGAAATCAAGGCTCAGAGAGGATAAATTGTTTGACTGTTTACAGAGGTGGAGTGGGGGCTTGTGTGGCCAGACAGTGGGCCTGCTGCCCCTCTGACATGCAATGTCACCAAAGGAGTGTCTACATTGCTTGTCCCCAAATGATGGAGAAAGTAATCAGTTGGTAAATTTGAGAAGAGGTTATAACATTACAGAAAAAGAATTACTACATTTAACTGAAACTCGGTTTTCAAGATTAAAGTTCCTTATCTACACAATGGGAAGACTTTGACCTATTTCCTGGAATGGTCCTAAAGGTTTTATGGCATAATGCACACAAACCCAAAGCATGGTGCCAGACACAGGGAGACCCAGCAGGTAGTGAAAGCAAGGGGTGTCTTTGCTATTTTTATTATTCAAGGTCACTCTAGGACAGTCATGCTGCTCATTTGTCTCTCTGGATATTTGTGACAGTGTGACATTTTAATTAGCATCTTAAGGGTCCTCCCAAGGTCTAGGTGTCCAAACTGTGGTCCCCAGAGTGGTGCCACTGAGCTGAGAGGGCATTTAAGAGGTGAGGCCCAGTAGAAGGTCTCGGGTTACTGTGGGCTTGCAATAAAGGGAATCATGGGAGCTTAAACTCTTCCCTTCCGTACTTCTTGCCTTCCAATCATGAGTTGAGTGGCTTTGTTCTGCCTACTGATCCCTCTATGATGTTCTTCTTCTGCTACAGTCCCAGAGCAATGGGTCTACTTAATCATGGTCCAGAACCCTTAAAATTGCTATTCTAATACGAACTTTCTCTCTTTATAAGTTGATTATTTCAGATATTTTGTTACAGAGAGGTGAAGCTATCACATATGGCTTTGGCATTACACTCCAGGAATCACTAGAGATTTTTATCTGTCAGATCTAGAAACACACTAAACATCCAAAACTATTTTTGGAGCTTAAAAAAAAAAGGAGTGAGTGTGAATTGTTTATTTTTATGACTTTTGCTGTTCTTGTTTTTAGTCAGGGTTTTACTATATAACCCAGGCTGGCCTTGAACTTGACAAGATTTTTTTTTTGTTTCAGTCTCCTAAATGCAGGGGTTACAGGTATAAGCTAAGTATATTCCTTATTTTTTTTTCTTCTTCAGTATTCTGGGTGAGTTATAAAAAATAGCCACAGTAACAGGGCATTATTCTTAGAGGTTTTATAATATCTACAGTGTTATCTGTCCATATCATGTATTATAAAATTCCCTAATAAATGTCTCATTGAAAACAAAACAAAAAAGTAGCCACAGTAGTTTATGTTCAGATCTATTGTCAGTGTACTCTGCAAAGTGTTATATGGTAGGATTTAACCCTCACTATGAAGTATTAAGTGGGTAGAAACATCATCTGGCTGTGTAGCTCAGATGGGGTCTTTGGAGGATGATAAGGCCATAGTGTCCCACAATGAATCTTGGTGGCTTTAACTGGACAGAGGGAAGAGAATGGCTCATGCCAGTCTCTTACTGTATAATGTGCCACCTTGGAAGATGGCCCTCATCAGACATCATCACTTTGCCTTTGGAGCAGAGCCACAAGCCAAACAAAAGTGCTTTTCTTTTTATTAAATCTAATGTCATCAGAGTGTGGGAAAATGGTACAGACAGTCCTGGAACACAGGAGGAAAGCTGTCTAATGGCCCCAGGGTTAATGTATAAACGTAGACGGTTTCTGCAGTCCTGAGAACTCAGTTGAAGGTCATAGTCCTAAGAAGTGGCGGGGTGGTATGTGGTTAAATAGATTTAAATACAGGGGACAAGATGCTCATGTTATTAGCAGAAAAGCTGGTAAACAACAAGTATGGAAGAAATGTTGGAAATGAAAGGAATAAAGCCCCAGTGATCCCCTACCTTGCATTTTTTCACAGACAAATCCGTAGCCTTCTTTCCCACAGTCGTCGAAATACCATTTTCCAGTAAAATGGAAATTAGGATTACTTGACATCAGGGCACAGAGAGGAACAGGCTTTTGAACTTCAGTGCTGTTATAACTTGGAATCTTTAAAAGAATACATGTGTTATAAAAATATGATAACATATAACATTATCGTCACATTGAAAATCTTTATTTAGGGCATAATTTTAAAAAGTAAAACCCCAGTATTCTCTTATTTACATTTAATAAATCAACCCAGAGTCTCCTCATAGCCTTCAAGATAAATCTTCATCATGATGAGTCGTGTAATTGTGTTTGTGATACTCATGAAATTGTTATAACGTGACATTATTAAAAATTAACATATGACCAGTGAACTAATACAAATGTATAGCTTCAAAATATGGGAAGAAAGAAATTTTAGTCAATAAGTCTCAGATATGATCTCTTGTTAAAATGATGTCAAAAAATAAATCTTAAGGGTCTTAGAACACAGCACAATTGTTAAAGTGAAGAAGACCCTGGGTTCAATCCCAGTAAACCCTGCCCCCAATAACATTTGAAACTTACCCTTATTATATCAGATGGAGACCAGTTAGAATACAGTGCAGGCTTTCCATTTGCCCATTTCTCATAATCAGCACTTTGTAACCCTATCCACACATTTGTGGTTTGGCCGAGAAGATTCATAGTAATGAAAGCTGGAAAAGAGAAATGCCTTATCTAATAATACCACACAAGTCATTGGGTTGTCATCAAGTGCTGTGCACAGAAATAGTTACATGTAAATGATAGCAAGAATCATTATACATCGGTTACAGGAATTCTGTACTTTGTTCCTGTGACACGGCGTCTTTCTTTTGGTTTCAGTTTAAATTGACATAAACAAGCTGGATAACCTGAGATTTCATCAGATCATTAGCAAAACAATTTCCAGTGTTTACTTACTGTTGTTTTAAACAAAGCAGGATTAATGCATCATATTTAAACAGAGATATATAATTGCCCAAGTTTCAAATTTAAATGTATTGGTTGAACTCAAAATGATCTTTAAAAAGCTCATGAAACTACTGTAGATGTTCCTGAGAAACTATTTTAGACATTTTAGAGGACATGTTGAGTCCTATTTCTCTTCAGTGCAGCCATCCAATTCAAACCTCCAAGGACAGAAGTTTCTAGGTAGCCTGCTGACTCAAAATGTCTTGGCCAAAACCCTGATGCTCAAACTGAAATTTCCTGTGTCTTAGCAATACGTTGCTATAATTGCTGATTTGTAAATGCAAGTTTGAGGTGCTGTTTTGATTTAAGACTTGAATGGTGGTTGCCATTTTGACTTGGCTAAACCCTCAGACTCTACCTTGTTCCAATTCACTTTCGACGGAGACCAACGTCCCACCCTTGGCAGCGCAGAATTCCTGAGCACTTGTCCAGGTCTTCAGGTCTCGTGGGTCCTTGGGAATTGTCACCATGAAGCACTACAAATAACAGCACAAAGTGTTCACCCCTGCACTGTTCTACGAGAACTAAAACAATTTCCCAAAGACACCGAAGGTCAGCCTTGGAAATGATAATTTTCTTAGGCAGAGAACTCATTTGTCTTCTGCCTGCTCTGCAGGCATTAATGAAGCAAGGAGAGACACTGCTTTGGGGCGAGCGATTTGTCTCATTCGCACAAAGCAGAGCTGCAGCAGAAGCAGGGATGTGTTCATCATGCAGAATGTCACAGCAGTGTCTTCTGCTCAGTGGAGAAAAGTGCTCTTCTTAAGAAGGAGCCAGTCTGCCTGCAAGCCTTACAGTAGGGGACTTAGAAGAAGGGAATAGCTTAGCTAAACTTTATCTCTAAGCAGACCTCCTCACTTTAGTGAGAGATGAAAGGGCCTGGAGGATTTAAGTTCACTGGAAGCTCAAAGCCAGCCATTTAATAGAAAGCACACAGGAAGTTTCAGAAAACAGGAAGGGAGGTGAGAAGAAGCCAGAAAAACAAAGATGACTGAGGGACCAACTTCGCCACCAACGCTAAACAGAACACAGAAATACAGGCTGAATTCTCACAATGAGATTGGTTGCTTTAACAAAAACTTCTTTATCATGTCACACACATGAAGGTCAGAGGACCAATGTAAGAAGACAGTTCTCTCCTTCTACTTTGGGTTCCAGAGGTCAAACTCAGACTATCAGGTTTGTGCGGAAAGCGCTTTTACCCATTGAGCCATGTTGTGGGCCTGTGACTGTATCATCAGGGATTTCCTTACTATGAGATAGGACAAGAATCAGAATGAATGGTACAGTTGTCCCAGTATGCCCATCTTGCTCAGTAAATGCAAACATGCTAGAGACAGCTGGAGTAAGTCAGAGAGAGAAAGAAGACCAAGGCTCTAACACTTCAGGACAGGATCCACAGAAGCAGGGGAGACTCTGTTCAGGAGATATTCCATCCAGTGCTGGCAATTTCTCTTTACAATTTCCTCCTCAAAGACCATGGCCAGCCCTAGTCATTGGCAGCTCTGATCCCAGGATTGAGCTATGGAGAAATTTTCAAAGTAACCTCAGTTGACGCAGAAACTCAAATACGAGAGTACTAGCTCTCCTGTCTTACTCTGGAATAGTGTCTTCCTCCCCTATCCTCTCATTTCTAATCAGCCATCTGTGACCTCTGCCCAACCACCATGACATAGAATAATCTTGTCTCTCTCACTACAACATCGAACCAGTATTTGTGTCCTCCATCTGTATGACACTAAATCAAACCAGAAATGTTCACATCCTCTACTTTAACCTTGTAAACTTCTCTATGACCTTGAGCCGAGCAGGTCCAGAAATGGGTCCATTATCTTTCCTTCTTAAACCAAAACCCTGAACTGATGAGTAGGGATAGACTCTCTACTGAGATCACCTTCCTTTCCTTGAGGAGAGCAGCCTTCTGGGGGCAGTGCTCTCTGTGACTGATACAGGCAGCGGGCTCTTCCCTCTCTGACCTCTGCTGGATTTCTGTTTCAGTTCTCTTCATGCAGCCTAACTCCCTGCCATCAGTGACACAATGGCGAGCTCGGGCATTCTAGAGTCACCACGACAGCTCTCTTAGGGCACGATTTTTACCCTTGGAGATATTTCAACAAAGTCTAGGGACACTCTTAGTTGTTCTTAGTCTGGAAAGAGTTGTCAGGGGGCATATGCGGTCGGAGACTAGGATGCTGCCAGTTACTGCCATGAACAACTGTATTCCCACCATTTTCCCCCAACAAAGAATTATCCAGCCTGAAGTGCCAATAGCTCCAAAACTCAGCCCTGAAGATGATGATGAGTTTTTTTTGTTTGTTCTTTGTTTTTTGTTTTTTTAGGACTTCAGGCTTCCATCCCCCCTCTTTTAGGATTAAAACCCAGAAATGGATGTAGGCTGCATTACTGATCAAGAGAGGGGTGGGTGTCCAGCTCCCCCTGCACATCCTTTTCTTGTTTGCCTCACAAAGAAACGGAATTGGCTTTAAAGGCATTTCCTTTTTATAACAACCACCCTTTTATCTGTTCCTTTTTATTCTGCTTCTTTCTTCTAATTACAAATCCCAAAGTGTGGCACACACTAATTATTGGGAAGTCTTATCATTTAATGTTAGTTCACCTCGTGTTCAGATAGTCACTAATGAACCATTCATAAATACCAGTGATTCTGCTGGCTCAGGTCGCTCCACCCTTTGCAGGAAGACTTTCTCTCTCCTCACCACCTTACATGTTTCCCGAAGCCAGGGTTTATTAGTTTGACAGTGGAAGTATGACCTCCTATTACCACAGGCTTGTTTTTCTAAAATAGACCATATTTACCAACACATTTTGAAACAGTCTTGTTAGTAATTGAGGCTGAACAGCTGGAGGAAGGATGGCAACCTTGATTTTTAACTTGTTTATCTTCTGACAAATTTGCAAAATGTGATCAAGTTTTATGCATCTCTGATCATAATTGTGAATTAAGGAGGCCATATTATATTCCAAATGAGCTAGGAGTAATAAAATTTTGTTTCAAAATAATTTCTAGTCAACATTTGACAATAGAATCTATAATATTTCCTTCAAATTTGGTCTTTTCTCAGTTTTCCTTCTGTTATTGAATGGAATAATTAATTGCCTATGGCTGAAACAACCTTACTCTCTCACCCATCTCTGCCTTAGATGCTGTTGAAGGACTCACTGACACTGAACCAGGGTGTGAAATAAAAATGTGTAAAGCATGCGTGTACGCGTATGTGTGCACATGTGCACAGAAAGAGAGAGAGAGAGAGAGAGAGAGAGAGAGAGAGAGAAGAG
>NW_021604636.1:6811174-6836743 GCF_004785775.1 Grammomys surdaster | reverse complement strand
AGAGGAGAGGAGAGGAGAGGAGAGGAGAGGAGAGGAGAGGAGAGGAGAGGAGAAATGGAGAAAGGAAGGATATAGAAGACCTCCCTCTTGGCTCTGTTGATCCTTCTTAGGGTGACATGGTGTCAGGCTTCTCATACATCATTAAGCGACTTCATCAAACATGGAGAAGATTTATGAGACATGGGACAGGGACGCCTAGCTTCCAGATATCTCATTTTTATAAAACTCGAAGAAGGTGATTGACTTGTCAGCTGAGTTTTTAAAAATAATAAAAATTAGTCCTTGAAAGAGTTGACTAAAGAATCGAGAACGTTTACTGGTCCACAATGTATTGAGATTTGCTCAGAAGGTATCCTCCACTTTCCTTTCTATAGCTTTGAGAGTTAATGGGGGGAATGGTCCAACAGTGCTTGCTGCTTCTCTCAGCAATAATCCTTTCTTCACCAGCTTTAGAGTATCTGATCAACCCATCAACACCGGTCCCTTTAGCCATAGTTTCCACTTTATCAGTTTCAATTACCCACAGAGGAGAAGGTGAAGAGCAAAGACAACAAAGATATGATCTGTGCATGGGATAGAGAGGAACAGAGAGGGAGTAGCTCCCTAATTTTGTTATAGGATATCATTTTATTTTATTATTGGTTATTGTGATTCTTCTTTCTTAAAGATTTATTCTTTAAATAGGTATAGGTTAGTTCAGGTACCCAAGGAGTCCAAAAGAGGGTGTCAGACCCCTGGAGCTGAGTTTAATAGCTGTGAAATAGAGTTTGTAGCTGTGAATTGCCCCATGTTTGTGCTGGGAACCGAACTTGGGTCTACTGCAGGGACAGCACCAACTCTTTACAGCTGAGCCATCTCTGCAGCCCCTATGGTTTCTTAACCCACCTCACTTTAAAATGGAACTTTATCAAAGTTATTCAGTTCTTAGAAAGACCCTCACCTAAAGGCTGCCTCTACAGGTGGCCATGTTGGGAGATACTGTGGACATTTAAGAGGTAGAATCTGAGGAGAAGCCTTAGAAATTAAGATGTCCCTTCATAAAGGACCATGGTGCCTTAGTCTCTGTTTCTCTGTCTACTTCTTCCAACTACCTGGTGTGAGCTCAAGATACAAACACTTGCCTTTTGATTCTGTTTTAAAATAAAATTTTGAGATAAGATAGGCAGTTGTTTGTATCTGTCCGTAACAATCAATTCTGGGATACACTTGTTCTAACAGCCTTAAGAAACTAACAGTCTTATGAATTTAATAAAAGTCAATCAGAACCCAAATCTGAGCCAAAATTATATAGAAAAAGATGTAGGTGAAAAGTATTCATGACACGTGACTTGAGGCTATGTTCTTAGGTGTCATACCGAAAGCACAAGCACTAGAAGAAAAAGCGGATATATTCAGCTTTATCAAAATTATAGAGTTGCATGCATCAGAGGGCATTATAATTATAAGGGAGAACATAATTATAATTATTATAGGTAAAGATCATTTACCTGATAGGAATTCATTACACATAACACTAGAAAGAATTCCTACAATTCAACATTAAAAAACCAAACGACTTAATTAAAACATGGACAAAGATTTAATTAAACATCTTCCACTCAAAAGTATATGAATTAAGCCTCTTACATATGCAATTATAAATTGTTTATTTGCTGGGAAAACCCGTTTGTCAGTTTCTCAAATAGCTAAACAAGAGCATCCTATGACTTAGTGATTATACTTCTAGGTTTATCTCCAACGGGAATAAAAACTGGGACTTGGAAATGCATACATTAATGTATATTGTAGCATTATTCTTTTTTTTTATTTATGTGAAAAATGCCAGCAGAATCTTCACGACGATTGCATTGGCTTTGTAGATTGCTTTGGGTTGTGTTGATATTTTAATAATAACATTTCTTTGAAAAGTAAATCGAATACAACTTTTAAAACAGGGGAAAGAAGCTGGTGTGTGTGTGTGTGTGTGTGTTCCTGTGTGTGCTTGTAGGAGGGTCACACACCTGTCTTGTCAGAGGACCACCTTGAGATTTACTCCTTGCTTTCCACCCTGTTTGAGACAGGATCTCTCTTGTTCACTGTCACGTAAACAAACCAAATGGCCCATGAGCTTCTGGTGCTTCTCCTGCCCCAGCCTCCCAGGTAGAAGCATGTGCTGGGATTAGATACATGTGTACTACTGCATCTGGTGTTTTATATGGTTTCTAGGGCCCTGAACTCAGGTTGTCAGGCTTGCTTAGCCAGACAAGTGCTTTACACACCGAGCCCGAGGCTGAATTTTGATTTGACCTGTATTTTCAGAAAAGTCACACAATTATACAAGCCTCTGACTTCTCCTATGGAGAATTGGAATAATAACTTTGTATATCTTGGAATAAAAACTTAGTCAAATGAGGAATGTTTATAAAACTGCCCAGTAAAATCAGCCAAGTGAGAACAGTAGTAGGTATTCGTGATAGATGGATAGATGGACGGGCAAAGAGTAGTCACGTTTTGTGTAGGACTGTCTCCTGAGTCAAACAGCTGCCATCTTCAGTGCAGTTGTGCTCCTTGCAAAAGATTATCCCAGCTGGGTCTGTTGACTATTTACTCTCATTGGTAGTAAAGTGGTCAGGAGACCCTCATCCAAGTATGACTTCACCCAGTGGCTTCATAGCATCTATTGTATACAACTCTTCCCTTACTGCACGTGGCCTGGGGGAGGGGCTAGAGCATGTAGGAAGGAGAAGACTAGGGGAAGAAGGTCCCATCCATGTGGCTATGTGATCATCTCTGCTAGGTAAAGACCTTCTCATAAGCAACCCTTCACCTATGCTCTGTATGGAAACCAATAAATGAAATGGTTCTTCAGTGACTTTTGTAGAATAATACCTTTGTTTGTCTTTGGGACCCTTAGGAGTAGGGATAGATATGGCTTATATCACCCCCTGGGAAAGATTTTGGCAACACATATGCTATAGAATATTATTCAGCCTCAAAAAGGAAAAAAAATACTCTTATGTGTTATAACATGGTCAAGACTTAACAACACCACAGTAAATGAAGTGAGCCAGTCATCAAAGGATAAATATACTTCATGATTTCAGGTACAGGAAGCCTATACAGCATGCCCCAGAGAGGCCTGAAATAAAAACAGTGGAGCCATCTCTTCTGGAGCCAGGGTGTGATAGGGAAAGAAGAATAGGACATTATTATTATTTAATGAATGAAGAGTTTTGGTTCTTCAAGAAGAAAAGGGACTCAGAGACGCACAGTACTACGATGCTGAGCACCTGCAAACCACACACTGAAAACGACTAAGGTAGAAAATTCTGTGGTGTGTGTATTTCACCCTAATTAAGTCAGTCATATATAACTAGCAATATATGTACAGAATTCAGGTGGCTTCGCTGCCAGAGTTGACAGTGACATTAAGATGCTGAAGAAGATCATGCCAGCCAGTGTGAGCGAACACTTAGATTCGAAACTGGCTGTCCACCATCAAAGAGCAACTTCATGCTAGGGTATGGAATTAGGACACCATCTCATTTCTTAATCCTCTAAGAGTTAAACAATCACAGTTTGGGATTTACTTTAATCACTTTCAGCCAAGGCCTTTAAAGTTATTTTTATTACAAAACATAAGGAGTGGAGGCAAAAACCTTAATTGAAGGCGGCATCAGAAATCATAAACCTGGATGATGGTGTCCCTGCTGGCAAGCCTTTTCTCTTAAATTGAATTCTGCACCAAGTGTCAGCTTTATGAGGCTCAAAATGACCCTGACCAAATTACATCATTAGTTCATCAGTTAACAGGTAGGTGGAGGCCTGCTGGTTCTGGGCAGGGAAGATGAGGGGAATGGAGTGTGGGCCCTCTAAATGTGTGGTTTATTTGTAGGCAGGGCCTAGATAAATGGGCATGCAGACAGACATGTGTACACACACATGCACTGCAGACAAACACACGCATCGTAACCTGTGACTCAAAAGACATCACTAGTAAAACTGCCTCTAGAGACAAGGGGTGGAGGCATGGCCGCCTTACACAAAATCTTTTTTTTTTGCCCAAAGGAAAAGCTTCTGAATCCATTAAGATGTGATAGTGACATCTCAGGTCCCTCAGATAAGTGGTGCTTTTAAAAAACAAAACAAAAACAAAAAACTTACCCTCACTTTTAATTACCTTTCAACTGAAGTTCAATAAAGAGAGCAAAGATGACCTCACAATTAGAAATTTACCTTATAGTTAAAATAAAGCCACCCCTTGGGGCACGTGCCGTGCTGTGTCAGTCGCTTTTCCTTCTCGAGGACGAATATTTTCTCTCGCTTACAGATGCTGGGCATAGGAACAGAACAGTTCTCAGTCCCCCAGAGCCCTGCAGGAGGAGGCAGGTCAGAAAGTCTCACAAACACGGACAATTCCCCCCGAGTTCTTATGGATCACTTTTCATGACTGCTATGAGTTTTTGTATTTTATTTTTTGAAGTCTGGAAACTGAAACAAACTACTAATTACAGAGATGTCTAGTGACACTTACCTGGGCAAGGTGAGACCCGAGTAATTAGAATGTAATATAAGAACTTTTTATAAAAGTAAACAAATGCTGAAATTGAAGCAGGATTAATTTAAAGTCCTGTGAATATTTCACGTGGGATGAAAAACAAGACTTCATGGTTTTTAAGTATCCAGCTTCAGTATACAGGGGAAATGATTCTAAGATCATCATTTATAATGATTTTAAAACATTTTTAAACTTTATAAAATGTCTTCAGAAAATGCAGGTTGGATATACCTAAGCTAAATTCTAAAACTGGTAAAAAGCCCCTCTTAGCATCCCCAACCCGAAAACTCCAAAAACACTTCTTATCTTACTTGGATAAAAGATCCTTAGCCTACATACTGATGTAGACAGGTTAAATCAGGAACTTCTCAAAAAGGAGGATTTCTCAGTCTTGACCCTTAAATAAGACCAATTCTCACAGAACCTGTCTTCTGTAAGATAGATCCCCAACTTCCTAGCCTCCTGCAAGCTGTCTTTTAATTTAGAAGGGGTGCAATTCCAGAGGAGAAGGGACAGGACATGCGTAAATAAACGCCTGGCTAGAAGCTGACAGCACAAGGCAGGTTTAGCTTCATGTATCAGACAGAACAGGAGTAAAACCTGGGGCTTCTAAGGTGGAGCTAGGTTGTGATTGTCAACGGGGATCCCAGCTCTTCTTGCAAACAGCCCTTTCCATAGGCTGTTGTGACACCTGCTGGTAAAGCAAGCAGATTAACTACAGCTTTCTCCTAACTCTGCAGAGGCCCGCCCACAGAGGATTTCCTCTTTATTTCGTTCCTGACCAAGTTAGTTATGAATATGTTTTTTTCCTTGTTATTTTTCTTTCTTTCATCCTCCCTCCCTCCCTCTCTCTCTCTTTCAGTATGGCTTGACTCAGCCTAGGCAGCACTGTTCCTAGAACACACAGCAGCCAGTCTCTAACCTCCCTATACCACCGAATCGAATCTGCAAACAAGTTCTCTTCTAAGATGAGCAGTCACTAGACCTGGGGATGATGAGGGCGGGGCAGTGAACTGAGCAGTGGTGTTTATTTAAAGACTTCTTGTGTTTACGTGCGTTGATGTTTTGTCTGCATGTATGTCTGTGTGAGGAGGGTACCAGATCCCCTGGAACCGGAGTAACAGACAGTTGCAAGCTTCCATGTGGGTGCTGGGACTTGAACCTGTGTACCTTAACTGCTGAGTCATCTCTCCAGCTCTGAATGTAGGGGATTCTTTTTTTTTTTAATGTGAGGGAAAACGGAAGGAAATTTCACAGAGATTAAAGTGTCTGACAGTTTACAAATAGAAAAGTAGAGATGTATGAAGAAATAGCTTTCACTGAAGTTTCACAGAGAATAGCATTTACAAGGCATGTTGCCCCCCCCCCCCCCACACACACACACTATATCTATCCAAACTTGTTAACTCTTAATTGCTTTGGGTTAGGACAAGAAACATTTATTTTGTTTATATTTGATAGGGAAATGCATGCTTGTCTTTTAAAAAAATACTTATTTTTATTGTTTTGAATGCATGTATGTGCACCATGTGTGTGCCTGGTCCCATAGGAGGTCAGAAGAGGACATTTGATCCTCTGGAACTGGAGTTACAGATAGTTTTGAGCCACTGTGTAGGTACAGGGGAAACGAGGTCTTAGTCTTTGGGCCAGAGGTGTGTGTCTGTAACAGTTTCCATAGGCTCTTTTTGGGTTCTACTGGCTCTCGAGGACTTAACTGTAAGTTATTTGCAGGCATGTGGCTGCATGAATTTCATAGGATGAGTGGTCACCCAGAAACCTGACAACTAGTGAGACTGTACACAATCAACAGAAAACAAAAATAACCACACAGGGGAAACTGGCAGCCTCTAGAGGTGGTTGCAGTATAAACCCAAACATGGACATGTAATATAACCTGTTATGGAAGATATGAAGGCACATTGCTTTCTTTGGCTACCCATGCTTTCTTTTCTTCCTTTGTCCCAGTTCTGGAATATCATGGGTGACCCATTACTCCACCTGTAGAAAAATTTAAAGAGATTAATTTTTTTAATGCATGTGTTGTATCGCTGCGTTTGTGTCTATTTGTGCTGCATGTGTGCTGGTGCCTATGGAGACCAGAAAGGGGCGTCAGATCTCCTTGAGCTGGAGATAGGTTAGGAGCTGCCCAGTGTGGGTGCTCAGAATGAACTTCTGAAAGAGAAGCGAGTGCTCTTAAGCACTGAGCCATCCCTCCAGCCTCAGGAAAATTAAAAAAAAATTAAGGTCTCATTTTGCATGTTCAGTATCTGCATTCACCCTTGTAGTTCTGGGGGATGGACTTAAGAGTGTAATAGTTTATTCAGTTTGGTTAATTGCTCACATGCAGCATGTTACCTGGAGTTAATAATGCACTGTATTCACACAGTTTTCTAAAAGTTAACTTTATGCTGTGTTTCTCTCTCTCACACACACACACTAAATAGAGCAGGCAGAAGCCGACATGGGGAATGGGTATGTTTGTCGGACAGTCTGCTGATGGTTCCATTGGTACTGAACGGAAAAGCACTCATGCCTGTTGTTAGAAGAATGAAAAATTTTACGTTAAGGATAACAGGTGAAGGCTATTCAGCGAACTGATCACAATCTGGTCTAATCATTCAGCACATACAGCTTGTCAAAGAACGTTAAATACAGATAAATTAATCTCGGTTCATACTGAGTGTGATCTCCGGCTCGTCCTTCGTTAAATCCAATCCACCAATTCACACCATACTTTGGTAGCTATTGAAGGGAAGAAAGAGAGAAAATGTCAACATTTTGTTGTTTGTGTTTACATCTTTTCAGTATTTGGATCAATGGAGATGCTATTGGTTTTTTAATCACTACGATTTTGCCCGGTTACATTAAAGAGTAACTAAGGGCTAGTATCTAGAGAAAGCATGAAATTGAATTATTCCAAAGCACGCCCTGTTTATTGTGAAAGAGAATTGTAGTGAACCATTGAAAATATTTTCTGTTTCATTCAACTTGAAAAGCAAGGTTTCTAACCCTGTAAGAAGCCACGTAACATAAAAGAGAGACAGGTTCTTCTTCTGACTATAATTAGTGGCTTCTCTCCGTGATTTACGGAAGCTCACTGCAGATGTCACATCTATTTGACAAACAAGGTACAAAGACATTAACAGAAGAAAGATTTAGAGTCTCGGCATATTAATCTGTGAACCTTTAGACAGTGTCCGCATTGAGACGAGAGAGAGAGAGAGAGAGAGAGAGAGAGAGAGAGAGAGAGAGAGAGAGAGAGAGAGAGAGAGAATTCCAATGTCTGGCAATTCCAATGTCTGGCAACTAGAAAATTATCCATTTTATTAATCTACAGCCAATTACTAATCACCCAGGCTAAGTACAGTGAAGTATCAAATTGAAAAACATGGACATGCAGGTGCACACACATGTGCACACTGCACAGCAGATATAATGCTGGACTTATGGTCCAGGAAATTGAAGCCTTCTCCTTAATCATAAAAGCGGAAGGGACAGATGAAATTTCACTGAGCCATCTTGAGCAGTGTGCTTTATGGCGTACCTGCTCCCTCTGTATGTGTATGAAAATTCAAATTAACTTTTATATGACAAAACCCTATTAATGTTAAAGCCTTATGTATTTAAATTTGCACCTTTATTTCTTTTTGGAAAGGCTTGAGGATACACTTTAAGATACATTATTTATTTCCATATGAATTTCAAGTCGCTGTGCAACAGAACCCGAGAGCTTGCTAACGTTCTTATTTTGAAACAAGTGTACTTTTACTTCTTAAACAGCATGGCTGTCTGCCAGATCAGCAATTTGAGAATACTGCAAAGGGGAACCACTATAATTTTAGATCCCTGAGGAACTGTTCCATGGGCATGTTCCCACATGCTGAATTCAGAGCCCCATTTTCAGACTCTGGAATGGTTTTGTTGCAATTGGCTGTGGATACACTGGGAAGAGAACAACTTTATCACATCATGGGCAACAGCAGTCAAAATCATGGCCTGACCACTCACTGTCCCCGTTTAGGAATTTTAAGGGGAAGTTACTTCGTTTATATCTTAAGTGGTATATTTACTGAAGTATGTGGTAGAGACCTTCATGTGACAAGCTGAAAGTTACCCAGATAGAACAGCCTGCCCGGTATAGAAAGTGAGTATTTTAAATGTTACCTAGGTATGTAGCCATAACAACTGAAACCTAATATAGGTCTTTGAAAGAAGAATGTAATATGAGCATGCGTTTCACAAGTCAGTTATATTTAGTTATGCTCAAGTAGCCAAGCCTTACGGTTAACTGACATGGAAGGTCACTTTCCAATGAGCTAGAAAAACAAGCCAACGATGTTCATCTACTCAGCTTCCTAGAGCAAAGGCAATCTGTCATCTTCTAGGTTTCTACCAAAGTGATCAAGGGCATTAATTTAAGGATTTAAACTGCTAGATTTTAAGAAGTAATAGATTTGATATATAGTTTT
The DNA here is from genome assembly GCF_004785775.1 of Grammomys surdaster. Classification (NCBI taxonomy): domain Eukaryota; kingdom Metazoa; phylum Chordata; class Mammalia; order Rodentia; family Muridae; genus Grammomys; species Grammomys surdaster. Next base: position 6,827,737 of record NW_021604636.1, on the reverse strand, counting down.
TGCAGTGTTTACAAACACAAAACTTAAAATAGTGAATTGCAGTTTTAAAATGCAAATACTGTATACCACAGATACAAGTGATTGATTAGTGAGCCAATCATGTCCTCTGACTTTCAAGTGCTTGTAACTTTTAATGTTTTCATCGTTGGTCAGAAAGAGTAGCTTGGAGAAAAGAGAAATATTCAAAGTTCACTCTAATACCCCATGATATGTTATCAGAGAGGGAGAGAAAACATAAGCATTCTTCAAAAGAAAAATCATTTTTGTTAGAACTGTACCATCTCATATTAAATTTTTCTACACTCCAAATAAATGTTATTTTTGCCTTTCACAGTCCTAGTTACTATTCTTCATAGAAAAGTGATATGATAACCTGCTATTTCAAAGTAATTACTTATTCTAACTTTTTGACATTTTTTAGGATAGGTACGCCTCAAAAGTGAGTGGTATCACCTTTGCTGAGTTTGATTCCTCATCCTAGAATCAGTAAGTTCCCCTGCATCCACCCACTCAGCAAACATATCCTTAGGCATGAGATGTCTTACTTATGAAATGCTAATGCTCACCATAAATACCACCATACTACTGACAACCAAAAGCACTAATTGTGGGTAGAAATAAATATTGCTTGGAAATCTACAGCTAGATCCTGCCACACTGAATGTAGATGTCTCCTCCCTCCCCAGTCTTTTATATTGAAATCCTAACTCACAAGATGACATGTTAGGAAATTCCAGCCTCTGATAAGTGATTAGACCAGTGAGCCCTCACAAGTGGAGTCAGTGTCCTAGAGAGATGGAGCCCAGAGAGTGAAGAATGACTCTCACTAAATGGAATCTGGCTTAACACCGTTGCTCTTACAGAACAAACCAAAGTCAAAGGACAGAGGGACATAACACATCCACATCTCCACAATTTTCTATTAATCTGTATGGTCAGAAGGAAAACAATCTGAAAAAAAAAAGCCATGACTTTTACGGAGACTTAAATGAATGTGTAGAGTCAAATTTTAAAAATATTGCCTCCACCAAGGACAGAAGAAGGTGCAAACTGTGAATTCTGTGCAGTGATTTGCGTTCATGTACCTCTCTGATTTTTTGGAGGATGAATTCTTGCTCCTGAGCAGAATAGATTGTGAGTATGTCACCTCCCTCCCAGCTGCAGACAAACTTAAAGCCTTCCCAATCCCCGGGGTAGGCATAGAAGAGGTACTCGGCGTTCTGATAGAAATGCCACAGCGAATCTGCAAGGAAACCACATGATCATGAGGATGTTCTCAGGACTAGCGAGAGATGTAAGGGGGTCTCGAAGGAGCATGGGCTGAGATTGACTCCTAAGTTGTAATGTGGTCATTTGACATTTTAAAAAATGAGTGTAAGTATATATGGATACACACACAGATGTGCATGTGCACACACTTATAATTCACTTATTTTCTTAGTCTACCCTACTTGAGATCCCTTCACCAATTTTCATAGGTCAAGGATAGATCCAAATTTTAAAATACTATGCTGTGAAAACCGAGGGATGATGTTAATTTCAACCCTACTTAATGAGTAATGAGTATATGTATTACTTTGATTATGCCCTTCTTGATCTGCTGATTTGAATGGATTAGTCCCAGATTGATATATAAAAGAATGGGTGTGTGGAAGGATTGGATAATGCACTAATTCCTCCGTGGTGTGATTTAGAAGTTAGAGAATTGCCAAGTTGGCCCTTACCAAGATGGTACCAGTCTGGAAAATTGGGTTTCACATCTGCAGAGCAAAAGCAAAACATGTTACCTGAGACTTCTGTACAGGTGCACAGCTTCTGAACTCCCTCTGCTCTAACCACACTATTCTTCACCTTCAAAAACACAAGTTTAAGGACAGATATTTTGTACCGTCTAGACTCTGTGAAGAGTTAGAATGTGCAGGGGAATCTCCAGAGTCCTAAAGCAAGGACATGGACATTTGCTGGTGGCTTCTGCGAGTGAGACACTGTGCTGGGTGCTTCCACACAGAGTGCAGCGCTCTTGTGTGCTTGTGATGTCAGAGGAATATTTCTTTCGTCTGTGCTTACTCCGCAATGTCAGCTGGTGACCTTGGTACAGGGTATTGCGCTGTCGTCCCTACTTTGACTGTGATCCCTGCTTTAACTAAGCTAGCATAGTTAGGTTCATCAGGCAGGGTGTTTGTTGGCAGTGTGGCTCAGGGCTCTAGTGCTGAGATTCTGAATCTCTGGGACTCTTCATTTGAGAAAGAGCTGCTGAGTACCACTAAAATGCAAACATACAGTAAAGGGCTTGTACCTCTTGGAATTTTGCATATCCACTCGTGTTTGGAAGCACAGTTCGAGGGCAACAATGTTTTGTTTGCCTTATACACAGCACAATTTTTTCCATCTTCTTCAAAATCAGCATTGTCTAAAAATGAAGAGACAACCTGCGGCAGATGAAGTTCATTATTCCTTAATGATGATCCCCCAAAAGGAGTTTCAGAAGATTCAAGGTACCCATGAATGCAAGTACTGTTGGCAGTGGCTCTCAACCTGGGGGTTGCAACCTCCTTGGAGGTCAAACAGCTCTTTCACAGACCATCAGAAAACACAGGTATTTATATTACAATTCATAACCGTAGCAGATTTACAGTTATGAAGTAGCAATGAAAATCATTTTATAGCTGGAGGTCACCACAACATCAGGAACTGTATTAAAGGGTCAGAGTGTTAGGAAGGTTGAGAACCACTGCTCAAGGGACTTCAGAGGGATCTTCAGAAACGTCTGCATGTCATTCCAGAGTAAGAGTGGTCCACATTTGTAAAGACTAAGCTAATGGGTACTTCACATTTTGTTTTCCTTCTGTTTCTTAACAAAGAGGCACGAGGGGCTGGGGAGATTGGGCAGCTAGTAAAGTGCTTGTTGTACCAAGCATAAGGACCTGGGCTCAATCTGAAGCACCCATATTGAAGATTAAGGAAAAAAAAAATCCAACAGGGCAGTCAGTATGTGCCTGCTATCCCAGTACTGTAGAAACGAAGGTAAGGACCCTGGCCTTGCTGGGCAGCCTGATTAAGTTCCAGGTTTAGCTGGGGAGTCCTGCCTCAAAAAAAGGAAAGAGTGACTGAGAAAGATATCTGACATTGACTGCTGGCTTCCCCACACATGCGGATGTGCTCAAGCTAAATTGCACAAGCACACAATTGTCTTCTTCAGAGGAAATCAAGTGTGCACTTCACTCTGAGCTTGCAACGTTGTAGTGGTTTGAATAGCGCCCCCATAGGCTCATAGAGAGTGGCACTATTTGAAATGTGGCCTTGATGGAGTAGGTGTGGCTTTGAAGGAGGAAGTGTGTCACTGGGGGTGGGCTTTTGAGTTGGGTTGGGTTTCAGTTGCAGAGCCAGGCTGGGAGGCTTCTCTCTCCTTCCTGCTATCTGCCAATCTGGATGTAGAATGTTTGGCTCTTTCTCCAGCACCATGTCTGCCTGTGTGCCACTGTGCTTCCTGCCATGATGATATTGAACTAAACCAAGCCTGCTCCAATGAAATGTTTTCCTTTATAAGAATTGCTGTGGTTATGGTGTCTCTTCACAGCAATAGAACATTGACTAAGACAACTGTTTCCTGGGGTCTTGGGTAAGCTTGGAGTTTCAGGGATGTCCCAGAGTTTGGTATCATCTTTGATGCCATTTATTTGCCAAGAATTTATATTAAATGCTAAGCATTATGTTTTAAGGACTAAAGTCTAAGACAGACCTAGTCTTTTTGTTTGCTTTAGTTTTTTGAGAAAGGGTCTCAGTACTTAATGTTGGCTGGCCTGGAACTCACTATATAGACCAGACTGGCCTCAAACTCATAGAAATCCACCTGCCTCTATCTTTCAAGTGCTGGGATTAAAGGTATGTGACTCCATGCCTGGCTCCAGAGATAGCTTCCATAAATGAGAAAACTAGCATTGTTTTTGAGTGACCGCATATTACAGATAATTCCCACAACAGATGTTTTTAAATGAGGTATAAACCTTTTCAACTATTTAATGATTACCTGACAGAAAAGTAGATGGAATTAGAGTTAAAATGTAAAAGCAAAACAAAACAAAAGTATGATTTGAAGCCACTTTGAACTATTTAACTATGCACGAAGGTATGCATCAATTCATCCAGTGTCTCTCTAGCCACGTGAGTTATAATTCATTTTGTCCAGTGGGCTATGCTGAGCACCTCAGTACACCAGTCCACTTAGTCTTCTCAGTTCTTAAGCAAATTGTCTGTCCTTCTGTTATGAGCGAGACTGAGTGACTAAAAGCAAAGTATTTCGACTTCTATGTGTTACATTTCATTTCTCAAGAGCAAAATGGCTTTAGCACCCCTTCTGTTTCTGGGTCTCAGCTTCTTCTTTAGCAAAACAAATGGGCAGAGCCGAGGGATCCAAATCCTCTCTAGGTCTCTTTATTCTTGACACCCTTTTTCACAGAAGCAATGTTGGCACGGAAAATGTGGCTAGTATCATGTTTAAACTAGCATTTCTCTGTTATTGTTGTTCCCTGTAGATGCACACAGGTTTTCTTACTTGGTTGTTTTGTTTTTTTCCTTTTCTTTTAAATCTCTTCTCAGCTATGAATTTGAACTCTGTCTTCTGAATAGGCCTTTTTCCCTCCCAAGTTGGTCTTTATCCAACACTTGGCTGCTGGTATTGTACAAAGTGGGAAAGCCCTGGACAACCTGTGTGCAGATCCTGGCTGCCCTGCTTAATATGTTATGTGGATTAATTGCTCTATTGTCCACTGGCACAGGCTGCTAAGAAGGTCTGGGAAACAGCAGCTGTCTCAAATGGTCCCTGAAGGCTGGTTCTAACCACCCCCCTTCAGAGTTGAAACGGTGTCATGTAATTTTCCTTGTCACCTTGATAGAAATCTGAGAATTCCTTAGTGCACCTGGAAAAACAATTTGCCATCCGGGTCCTTCTTCTCTTTCCCAGAGGTTGTGAGTATGGGGTGGACTGAAAAGCAAACCCCTGCCACGTCTGGAACTACCTGGTCTGTGCTATTTCTAAGGCTGATGACATTTGTCCTTTTTCAGAGATAGAGTAAAAACTCTCTGTCTCTGTCTCTCTCTCTGTCTTTCTCTCTGTCTCTGTCTCTGTCTCTGTCTCTGTCTCTGTCTCTGTCTCTGTCTCTCTCTCTCTCTCTCTCTCTCTCTCTCTCTCTTTCTGTGTGTGTTGGGGAGTAGGGACAGGTAGAGGCCAGAGAAGGGTGGCCTGTGTCTTTCTCCTTGTTGACCACTCTACTTTATGACTTTGACAGAGGATCTTCTCACTGAACCAGAAACTCTGCATTCCAGTCAGGCTGGTTGGCCAGCAAGTTCTAGAGATCCACTAGTCTCAGTTCCTGGATACTCAAGTTCTAGATATTCAAGCTAGCTACACCTAGCTCTTTATGTGGGTACTGGGGACTTGAACTCAGGTCCTCATGGGTACAGAGCAAGCATTCTTTCCAATTAAGCTTTCTCGTAAGCTTCTAAGTAGTTTCTTTCTAACTGTGACACGGAGAAAGGCCACATACTCACACAGTCCGGCATTCTACAGGAAAGGAAGGTGGCTTAGAAGGCTGGTATTACTGTAAAGACCATGGGGAGCAGTTTAGGGGAGTATTTTTGGAGATTTGGATTTCCTCTCAGAATGAAATATAGGGACCTCAGAACAGTACGGTCACCGGAGATTTCCCAGGACCTTGGAACAATCACTGTCTTAGCCAAGGCCTAGGGCAAATGTCCCAAAGTGCTACAGCCACTTCCAGGTTCTCTTAGTTGTTTTACCGAGTGGGTCCAGAACCACCTGGTTCGACTACATCTCCTCAATATAGTATGAAACAACTTACAGGCGACCCGTCAGACCACGCCCAGGAACCAGCATTCAGGGTGTTCCTTTTATTAAATCCGATCCAGAACTGCCTTTCTTGTGTCCTAGGAAGAGAAGAAAAAAAAGTGTTCTTTCCAATCTTATCCCCAGTGTTAGACAGAAGGTTCCGTGAGATGGTGAACGTGAACAGAAAGAACGGATGTTAATTGGCAGGATCAGACGAGTTGATATAAACGAATCATGTAAAACATGCAAAATCCTGCATTTATGAAATAAGGGGAGGCGTTTAGACTCACATGCTCCTGTGTGGCTTGCTCGGAGCTCATGGCGAGAAAAATAAACTTATACTTTATCAACTGTTTGTGTATTTTATACAAGTGATCCCTATCATCCCCATTTACTAAAAGGGACACAGAAAGTTTGGGGACTATTTTTTCTTCCTGTGTCCAACATAAATGACTCTGAGGCAAATCAGCCTGGGCCATGGAAGAGTAACTGGAGCAGTCACCACTGGTTTAGACTTGGCAAGAAGCTTCACAGAGAATCATCGGCCCTTCTATTAGGCAGAGAACAAACATGTCAGATTGTGGAGTACTCAATAAATCAAGCAATAAAGCCTAATTGTAGGACGAACCATCTCACTGAGATAATTTTCTGAGAATAATTTTGAAGAATTAAAGATTTAAGAGACTCAGAAGTCGTGACAGATGCTTTCTCATGCTTAACTGCAGAGAAGCGTGCCCACTCTGCAGGGTCACTTCTCACTTGTGTTAGACAGAGGTCCAAGTTAAAGGGAAAGCCCCTGAGGTCACTGATGCCTGGGTGGCTACTGGTGATGTCACACTTCTAAGAAGATGAGGGTGACCTGTAGAAGCCAGGCTAGGGCTGGCAACCTCCAGGACACAGGCTAGGAACCAGTTGTTGCACTCCCCACACTGGGAACATTTGGTCTAGTCCTCACTGATTTTCCTGTTCTTTGTTTTCCTTGTTCTACTGGCTCACAGAAGACAAATTGATATTTATTTCTCTCCACTAATTTCCTAAATTGTGTAATTTTTAAAATAACACACATTTGACACAGCTGAATTCCTTCGGTAGCCTGGACAAAAATAAAGCATAAATCATACAACTTTCATGTTCAGATGGTAAAGATCAATAATTTGAAAAAGGCATAGAATTCTACTAGGAACTTTAAGTATGGACAAAAAGAATGTCATTACCTTTGATCTTAAAGGGAAAGTGTTTACAGATCTGGTCTATGGGCAGAATGTGTAAACATGGCTTGCAAGGGGTTAAAGTACCAAAGCACAGCAGAGCATGACAGTGGAAGCTGACCCTCAGAGTCCACAAGCAATCCAGTCAATGAGGAAGCTTCTTCAATACCAGCCTCACAAAGTCTGAGGTGCCATAGAGGGCTGGGCCCAAGGTGCCCAGTATGCAGGCTCTGACGGAAACCAAGGGTTTGAGTCAATGGTTCTCCTAGGAACTCGTGGTTCCTTGGGCTGTTAAGAAGCTCATTTCAGAGGGAAAACCATTTTGTAGAGAAAGTGCTTCCTACTGGAAGTCTTCATAATACTGATTCATGGCATATTTCTAATAGTGTACATTATTTTTTAGTTTTATTTGATCCTTCTGATGTTATATTCTCCACCCCTTAAAGAACAATAACAATATCTCTGCCACCAAATCCTTTTTATATGGAACCACTCTAAGATCACCTGCAAGGTCATTTTTGTAAACGCTAAAGGTGAATGATTTGTTCACATTCACCTATGGGAGTACCCTATAAAGCCTTTAGGTTACTTCCAATTTAAACTTTGTTAACAGGGTTGGGAATTTAGCTCAGTGGTATAGAGTATATCCTCCCTGGCTTTGGCCAACCAATCAACAAATGAATAAACCAACCAATCAACCAGCCAGCCAACCATCCAAACTACCAGCCAGCTAGCCAGCCAGTCAGCCACCCAAGCAACAAGAACCAGAGTACATTTATAACTTCACGAGTGCGGACATTCTAGATGCACACTAATAGTTGTACATTGATTTCTTCACATTATAATTACAGAGCTGGCTTGGATTTTGTTTTCAACTGTTGGGATTCCCTTCCCCAACAAAATCTTAAATGGACTCTTGTCTATAGAAATTCCTTATCAGTAGAATGGGATTGTCTTTTCTGGGGGCTCCCAAGCAAGGAAGCTCTGCCCAAATAGTCCCATTTAATCTAAGTCCCTCAGAATCCTCAGACAACACGTTGAAATCCACCAAACTAGATACAGTTGGAAGCAAAGCTCTAAAAAAGTCTGATCAAAGGCACAAAAAAAGATTTGAATATCTAAACAATGATCACTTTGTTCTTTGTTTTTATGCAATGTAAACTTGGTGCACTATAAACATAGAACTATATGAGGACAATATTTTTTCTATCACAAGCAGTGACTAGCTATTTTTAAAAGCAAAACAAATACTGATCTTTTAAGCAACCACTTGGGATACTCATCCCTAAGAAGGCACTATTAGGAGACAATTTTTGACTATAGTCTTCTCAACACTAGTAAGTATTTACCAATTAAATTTTGAATGTAGAAGCTCATTCACAAAATTTTCTTCCTCTATATGGGCAAAACTTGCGAGGTGACCTCCGAACTCCTCACAGAATGCTTCAGCTTCCCTCCACGATCTTTTCTTCAGGACCTTTTCGCTATGGAACACCTATAGAGCAACACAAAACAGCAAAGCTGCTGAGTTTTCCTTTTCTTTCTTCTTTTGGAGGGGTATGCAGCAGAGAAGAGGGAGACTTCTTCCATACTTTCCACTGAGCCAGACTTCTGCTCTTTCTTATTCTTCATTGAAATTTTGATTTGAAGGAATAACATATATCACACCAGAACAGGTCCAGTTCTTATAAGACTTTCTGCTCCCTCTAATTTCCTTTCCTTCTTTTTCACTAGACCTCTTATGACAGACATAGAGTTTTCTCTTAATAAATGTTTGTCAATACATAAGGAAAATCAAGAGACATTAAGAATACTGTAAAGTCACAAACCTATAAACCTGGTATAGGCCCAGAACACCTTGTTTCCAGAATCCACCCATTTCTATTCCGGCAGTCTGCCTGTGGCAAGTTAGAATTCTAGGAATGACAATGACGTTGTTGGATCCATTACAGACAAGGATAAACAAAGCCCAAGGCCTAGAACAGGTCTATTTCTAGGGTCTTTGGGTCTTCGCTGAGCTGGCAGCTCCATGGTATTTCAGTTCTCTGCCATTTATCAGCTGTTGTGGTGCCAGGAAGCAGTTGCTTTTGGAGCATCTGCTTTTGTCTTAAGATCTGGCAGGAGGTGGAAGACCCAGAGCTCCCAGTCTGGGGCCTCTGAACCCTCACTGTTTATAACTAAGGTTACTAAGCTTGACTCTCTCATGCTGCAAGTAAAATCTCTGGCCAGCTTTCGCTGGGCTCTGATTTGCCAAGACCAGAATGAATGCCTTTCCAAATCCTGTGGACCACAGCACAGCCTTTCCATCTTTTAAATTATATGTCAAAACTTGCCTCCTTTGGGAACCTCTCCCTGAATCATTCTAAATTCATAAATCCACCACCAGAACATCAGGCATACCTTGCATTTGTTGACACGTCAGGGTGACAGATAGTAAAAAAACCACTGTACTGGGAGTCCCAAGACCCAGGGATTTATTCCAACTCTGTCAATAAATAATTGTGATCTTGGGCAAATCACTTCATCACACTGGCTTCGGTTCACTCATTTCTGAAGTTTAACTTACTGCTCCGTGAGGTCATGTCTGGGCCCTTTATTTATGAATTTTAGGTAGGGATTTCTAGTGTGTACATTTAAACAAAGAGCATTCAGTTGTGCTTCCTGCTACATCCTTACTGCAATGCTTATGGAATCCTGTCTGTCTCCATGTTGGATGTGCCCAGTGGGTAGGGAAGAGCTTTTCCCACAGTTTTGGAGAATTTCTCCCTATCAGATGAACCAAGAGAAGACTACCAACCCAAGATTAATTTTTAAAAAGAGGGTATTTCTAATAAGACAGTTGTGACAATTGACTAAATCTCAGATCTAAAGCTGATTTGCAAGCAGACATTTCTTCCAGGATTTCACATGTATATCATGTGTGCATCTGATATATAAACTGAACATTCTTAATCTGGAAATTGAAGTTATGAAATACTCTAACATCTGAAACTTCTGTGGTAGTGATTCTTGCCTTCTGACTATTGTAAGTGGGTAGACCATTTCATGCTCTAAACACTGCATAAAATTACCTTTGGGTCATGTGTACACAGTGTATGTAAAACAAATAAATTTTGTATTTAGACTTAAGTCCTAACCCCAAGATATCTCCTTATATATATGTAAATATTGCAACACCTTAATCTCCAAACCTTCTTGCTTTAAACATTTACATGTATACATATATATAAATATAAATTTATATATATGTAAATATATAAAATGTAAGGGCTAGAGAGCTGGCTCAGTGGTTAAGAGCACTGACTGCTCTTCTAGATGTTCTGAATATACGGTAGCTCATGACCATCTGTACTGGGATCTGATGCCCTCTTCTGGCTGGAGACAGAGCACTCATATACATAAATAAATAAATATGTAAGTAAACACAAAGATAAACTTTTAGGAAAATCACACACACACACACACACACACATATATATATATATATATATATATATATATATATATATCTTTAAATAGGTAAATATATAAACATATATGTATATATACCTACACAAATGCACATACATACCAACCATCTTGATCTTCAGGTGTCTAGCAGGCTTTAAAGTCTTTCTTTAGTATAAGAATTATTCCATAACCAGTACTTTATGCATGGGCTTACAAACAGTATAGAACAGCACAATTGTAATACCCATTGAATGCTGGCTTCCTTTATTCGCTACATGCTTGGCAACATAGACAGCATTGACTGGTGCCTTTGTACTTATTATAGGAAGACAATTTCAGAAATGATCATGGCTGGCCTTACTTTGTTCCTTCGTGATTGCAAATCTGGTTCAGAATGTTCTGAGAATGCAACACCCCGAGAAAAGGAGGAACTGTCCTTGTCCTTCCTGGAACAGGGAGTCCTGCAGTGGTTTATTCCAGTCGACACAAGTGGTTTGTGAGGCATAAAGCCCAGAGAAGAATGCTTTCCCAACCCCTGGGCTGTGGTAGGAATATAGTCTATCTGCCACCCTGGGTAGCTGTCCTGAGCCTCAAGGGATTGGCTTGCCAGGATCCTAGGATTCTACTATTTCTTGCAGCCTAACTGTGAACAGTAAAGTAGATTTGCCTGACTTATGGGAGTGGTCTGCCATCCCGGACTTGAACCAAGGCAGGTGAAATTGTACAAAAATTCTAGGAACTGGCCTACTTAGTGCATAGCACTAAGTACTTAGTACTTAGTAACCCTTGGGATTAATACTGATACATGGCATTTCTGTCTTCAGTGACATTGGGGATAGCTACCACTCTTTAAAAATTTAGAATTATTTGGAATATAAACATAGGAGAGAGGCAATGGGTAGGAGCTGAGCATATGCTGTGTACCAGGCACTGTGACAGAAAGCTTAGAATAAAAAAGGGTGTGTGTGAGAGATTAATGAACCAAATGAATATGCAGATAGCTTTGACATCACCTTGAAGCAACTGGCCAGACCACTGTCTGATTCCCAATCCATATAGCAGGAGTTAAAGGGCCAGTTCTGTTCAAATTTTGTTTTCTCCCAGGTTTTGACTGGTGTCTTACAAAGAGACATTGCCTTAAAGTTGCTACAATCCTTCACTTCCCAGCGACCAAGTGAACTTCCTCCTCGCACGACAACACAGCCACCACGATTGCCTAAAAGCAGGAAAACAAGCCGTCTTAGTATAATATGATTATAGCATTCTCGTGCTCCAAAGACAGCTCTCTGGAGTGCTGGATAATTGATACGTCATAATGGAGCACCAGAGAAGAACAACAGAGTTGAAAAAAGATGCCTCACTGGCACAATTATCTCATTTCTCTTCATCTCTGGAGAGAAGAACAGAAAACAGGATCATGAGAGAAAAGAGGCCATGAAGCCTGAAATTTGGACATTGTCTGTTTTGAGCTCAGATGGTGAATGACAGGGAGTTCCGCTGTGAGGCTGAAGAATGCCCCACCCGAGCCTTGAAACCTCATTTCGAGGATCACAAAGAGAGGTGCACAGCGCTCATCCCCTGAGAGCAAGGTGCATCAGGGCAAACTAGTCACATGAATAATGGATTCAAGGCAGACAAGAAACACAACAAAGACCCAAACTCTTCAGCCACAAGCCGTAGAGAATGGAGAAAATGAGATAAACTCTTGAAATGGGATCTCAGGGGGTTGGAGCGAGAAACAGCAGCTGTCAGTGAAATGAAGGGAGAGATGGCTTCTAAATGAATCACAAAGCACCCCGGCCTCACAGTGAATACTGTGTAAAATATTAGAGGTAAAACGTCTTCAGTTATAGACTAACCTTCACTTGTTCTTTTGTGTGTGTGTTAAACATGAGATATACTTTTCCATAGAAACAGATGTTCAGAATCCTAATGAAGATTTTGGACACATGGTTTTATTAATTAGTCCAGGCTGGGCCTCATACCCGCGACCTTCCTTTCTCCATCTCCTGAAACCAGAGTGGGGACCCACTGTGCCTGGCCCATTGAAACAATGTCCAGATTTAGTGAAGTTTCTTAAGTTTGTGCAAAATGTATACAATGTATAGGACCACTGAGAACCTGCATTTCACATCTCAGTGGATATTAGTTGAAAACAATCCTGTTTTAAAAACTGGATGGGACCAGAGGCTGGTCTGGCCAGTTGCTTCAAGGAACTTTGCCATCGTTTCTTTTTTCCCTTGAGTCCAGGCTGACCATTCGATCAAATGAATCTGACATTCAACAACTATAGGAAAGGATGTATCTGTCCGGATACAGGGTAGGGTCTGCTCAAAGGACTTGGGGGTTGGGGGTGATCTCAGAAGGAGCAACAGAGTCTGCCGGAAGAGCACTGTCAGCTGAGAGTTTACGGGAGGTGCCATTTGAGTTGAATTTTGAAGGATGAAAAAGGAAAAGGGTTTTCAAGGTGGCCTTGTAAAAATCAAGTAACACCAGAGGAGAGGGTACATCTGGAGACTTGTGACAATTTTGGACATGGAAGCATTTTAAAGTTATGTAGTTGTTTGGAACAAGGAAATATTTATCTGATTTAATTTCCCCTTAGAAGAAATGGCCACTTTTTATTTTAGATATCAGGTAGCTAGAATTGTCCTTACGTATATAGACAAGCTTATGGGTCAAACAGACCCACAAAGATGAAACAAGCAGGTGTAAAGTAGGAAATACACTATGCATGGCTTATATCAAACAAAGAAGAATGTCGGGTCATACAAAGGCCAACAGACATCTACGGTGGCCCAGACAACTGCTTAGAACTCATGATGGAGTTTGGATGGGACAGGGGGGAGGTAAGCAACAGAGTTCATATCAACATTTTCTGGTCCAGTGAGTGTAACTTTGTGATGAGGCCCATAATCCAGCTGGATCATAGGCAATAGAGGAAAGGTATGTGCTTTCTGAAGTTATATTGAACTGTGGAACCCAGATGCAAGGCCCATACATAATACTTACTACACCACTGGGCTGTTCTAGTCGGTGGGAGACATATAGCTCATCTGATTCCCCTACCCTTTCTTTGAGGCATCCTGGCGGGACTTTTCTTTACCACAGAGCATAGGTCTTTCTAGAAAGACCTTCTAGAAAGAATTTCTGATTTGGAACCTTAAGTCTGGGATTCTAGTCTTTGCACAAATAGTTAATAACTTGACATTTGAATGGATTAATTAACCACAACAAGCCTTGTTGAAAATAGACAATCCCCTTTCTTCTCATGGGTCTTCATGAAGACCAAATGAAATCATTATTAAAGAGGACTTCATGAAACAGAAAGCTAACCCCATCTCTATACTTCTTATGGGCATTTTCATTACAAAACTGGGATTTATTTTTTTTTATGACACAAGTTCTGCTGTGTGTTCAAGAATGTTTAAAAGGTTTGACTCAGCAAGTTTATAGTAATACTTTTTTTGTTGGCTTTGCATTTTGTCTCACTTGCCTGCATTAGACAATGATTAACTAGCTATGGTTTTAGACACTGTGGATATTCAAGTCATCTTCATTAGTGAGGAAGGAGATGCTTGTGGCCCACCATGAAGATGGAAAGTGCTGCGGGAGTGTTATTGGTATTCTAAAGTGGTTAACTTAATGCATCATTTGACCCAAATTTTAGCATCTCAGCCCCAGAGCAACAGTAAACTGGTGTAATAAAGGGATGCTGGCCTAAGGGAGACACATGCAGAATCTGTAAGTCAGTTTGTGGGGAAGCTTGCCGAGCCAAATAATAAGGGAAGGATAGATAAAAAGGGCAGAGGCAGGCTTCTCCCAAAATACAGCACTTCCATTGGATAGCCCACTTCCCAATGGAGAAGGATGGATGCCATCCCTCTCTTCATTGGTGAACCTCAAATCTCACATTTTAATGCATTCTCTTGACCCACCATTCCACCGTGCTCCCCTTCACCATCTCCCTAAACCACTAGCAGAAAGACTTCTTGTAACTACGAAATTCAAATTCATGATTCTAGACTTTCCCATGTCTGACAGCTAATCACAGAAAGCGAATTGCACCATGAAAACTATCAACTTTGACCTCTCTGGTCAAATCCTTAGATATAAGCTGACCAAATCAAGCCAATTGTGGTCTCGGGGCAGGAAGGAATTGTGCTGGGCCATGGCATCTCTAGAGAGTTATTTGACTTGGTCTGTTGAGTTGCTTCCAATTCCCTTCCACAGGTATCTCACATTCTCACCCTCAAGTCTCTACCTCTCTCCCCTTCCCTCTCCCCTCTCCCCTCTTCTACAGGAAGACAAAGCTTCCAGGACAGGGAAGATAAACTTTGCTGAATGTCCCCATCTGCTTAGCACCGTGTTAACCACTTTATGCAGTCTTTCTGCTGTTTAATTTCAAAAACTCTCAGAGGTGGAGACTGTGGTAACATTTTCTGATGGTAAATCTGAGGCACAAAGATGTTCTGACTTGCCACAGGCCACAGACTTAGAGTGCTTGATTCTGGCCTGGAAATCAGACTTCCCGGAGTCTGATTGTGAGATAGTACGGAGGCCTAGAGATGTATACACAGCTGCTAAAGGAACAAGTTCCCTTGAAGTTATGGTCCCTGTGTTACTGCTTAGGTCTTGTCAACTTGACATATACTGACACATATCTGAGAGGAGGGAGCCTCAGCCGAGGACTTTCCTCCACTGGATTGGCCTGTGGTCATCTCTGTGGGGCATTTTCTTGATTGCTAATTAATGCAGGAGGGCCCAGCCTACTGTGGATGGTACCATCCCTGGACAAGTAGACCAAGGCAGTAAAAGAAAGCTGATCAAGCCAGAGTTAACAAGCCATTAAACAGCATTTCATCAAGGTCTCTGTTTCAGTTCCTGTATCCAGGTTTCTGTCTTGAATTCTTTGATGATGGGTGTTATGATTGGAACTTGTAAGCCCCATAAACACTTTCCTTCTGTCTTAGTTAGTGAAGGGACATGACCAAAGCAACTCTTATAAAGACAAGCATTTAATTGGGGCTGGCTTACAATTTCAGAGGTTCAGTCCATTATCCTCATGGCAGGAAGTATGGCAAACATGATGCTGGAGAAGTCCTACATCTTAATCTGAAGTCAGCCCGGAGGAGACTGTTTTCCACAGGCAGCCATGAGGGGGCCTTTGATTCCACACTGGGCAGCGTTTGAGCATAGGAGACCTCAATGTTCCATCTACACAGTGACATACTTCCTCCAAAAGGCCACACCTACTCCAATAAGGCCACCCCTCCTAATAGTCCCATTCTTTATGGCCAAGCATTCAAACGCATGAGTCTATGGGGACCATACTTATTTGAACCACCACACTTCCTAAGTTGCTTTTGGTCAATGTTTTAAAAAGGCTAGCGAGAACAAGCCTCCTCTTGCACTAAGTTCATGCCTTGTGTATCAACCAACCCCTAGTACCCCCAATACAGCATGATTTTCTCATTGTGTGGCCACAAGACTCCCTTGAAGGACTCCTGTCACTGGTTACCTTGCTTGGCTATGAAAAACCCTGGAAATGTGCTCAGAAACAAGGCGAGCACATGCTCAGTACATGACATTTCATTTCAAAACCCGGAGGAGCCTTACGCTCGATCGTGCTGACCATGGTTTATTGACGTGACAGGTTTCCTAGTCCTCGCTCTGTGAAGGGCACCTTTAAGCACACAAGTCTGTCTGACTTTGCTGGGATCCAGTTTCCCTTAACTGGCCGGTTTCAACTGATTTAGAAGAACTAGGGCCCGGGTACCCTGGATGGTCCCACATGACTGATCTAGGAATGGTCCTGATGCAGAGCTGAAGTTACAGAATGCTGTGAAATAGTGACTTCAGGTGTTGTTGACACATCTGAAGCACACACTTAGCCTAGAAAAGCTTTATGCCATCTTACCAGGAGACGACCTCCTGTTTGCCCCTGCAGAGATGTCTCCACTTACTGGATCTGTTCTTTCAAATCAAAGAACAGTTCTGTTTCTATGCATTACTCTCTCTCTCTCTCTCTCTCTCTCTCTCTCTCTCTCTCTCTCTCTC
>NW_021604636.1:6712720-6811164 GCF_004785775.1 Grammomys surdaster | reverse complement strand
CTCTCTCTCTCTCTCTCTCTCTCTCTCTCTCTCTCTCTCTCTCTCTCTCTCTCACCAATAGCAATGACTAGTGTGGTTCAAATCCATGTTTAGTGTTTTATAATGTTCTACTTCTTTCAAAATACAAAGGGTAGGGGAGTCCTTTTGCTGTTTTTAAAAAAGAAAAATGTCAGAATTTCTTGGTGTCCAGAGACTTGAGAATTGTGGCATAAAAGAAAATACAAATAAAAGACAAATTAAGCAATAACTCTGTTGTCCTGGATTGAAACTGAAACTGTGGGTTTGAACCCAGAAAAGCATCTCATCCTCACACGTGCAGTGCAAGCAAACACACAGGCAGCATGTTTCCCAGACATGTCCAAGGAAATAGCTGATAAACAAGAACAATCTCACAGTGAGCCTCCTTATGACCAGATTTATGTGGAGACTACATTACTTGCCATTAAAAAAAAACGTGGGGTTTCTTGAGGAAGTGGCACAGGAATTCACATTTGGTCATAGCGATAGCAAGGATACTGTGGAAGACTGCAAGAGTCGCATCCTTGAAGACATTCCCATCCAACAGATGGGGCACGAGCAGTGGCTGGAGGTAGACCAATGCTTAAAGCGCTTACTTCATTGTGATGTTGGAGTAGCCCCTTGGCCTCTCTTTGCTCACTGTTGGAGGATACTAGTGAGGAAATCATCCTTTTGGAAACTAGGAAGAGAAATGTGTGAAGCATCTATGCTGGCTTTCCTACAACATTTGTACCACAAAGCAAAAAAACAAAAACAAAAAAAAACCCAAAAAACCAAAACAAACAAACAAAAAACCCCACTCACTGCAAAGAGTGGCTTTCTTCCAGAAATATCCTGCCTATAAATGAAGACACTTAGAATAGGCCAGGGGATGTAGTTTGTTAGGGGAGCCCTTCCTCACCAGGAAAAGACCCTGAGTTTCGTCCCCAGACCAAACCAAACAACAAAACAGCACTCTGCCAAATCAACAAATCTACACGTTGATCATCAAAAACTCCCTGTCATAAAGAGAAAATTGGACATTCTGATACTCTACACAGAACAAGTAACTACCTAAAAGTAGTTTTTCTAAAGTAAAATAAGCCTCAATATTGATCAGGTCTTTGCTTAAACAATGAGCTGTGGACTTTAGAAAATTTATAGGATGAATAGCCCTCTTACATCAGTAAATACACTATAAAAGAAAAAAGGGATGGATAGAAAAATTTAGATGTTAAAACAAACTTTTGGAGACTTTACTAATCAATTATACTATGTAAATGGTATTTAGATCCTGATCCAAATAAACCTTAAATATATTAAATAGTAGTTAGTATATGTGCCCGTCTGTCTGTCTGTCTATCTATCTATCTATCTATCTATCTATCTATCTATCTATCTCCTAGATCTATCTATCTGATTTAGATATTTGAGAATTAACTGAAAGATTTATGATATTAAAGAGTTATAGTTTCAAATGTGGTCTTTGTAGTAGTTTTTGACAGGGAAGTCCTTACATTTTAGTGATAATCTTGTGATATTTGTGGATGAAATATTCTGATGTCTGAGATCTGTTTCAAGAAAAGACTTGGACAGGACTGGGGTTAGAACTGAAACAACCTTGAGCATGATTCAATTATTGGTTAATGGTTCACTATAATATTTAATGAACATAAGGCAAAGTAGAAAAAAATGATCAAATTGTGTTATCATCTTGAAGGTATACCTTAAGGACAGCCTTGGCTGGGTTTATAAAAAGCTTTGGCTTCCTGTTCAGTGGTCAATTTAGGTAGTCAGTTTATGCTGGATTAAGAGTCTGCCATGGGGCCTGAGCTAATGGGTTCTTTTGTGACAGGCAGGAGAGGAGATGTGATTTAAGGTGGTGTTTCTACAAGCTGCAATTTAAAAGGAAAGGGGAAACACAGGGCCTTTTATATTGCTATTTTCCCCAGAAACAATTTACATTTTCATCTTATTCAGAGACAATTTACTCAGTGTCAGTCAGCACGCATAGGCACGCTGAGCATCACAGCGTTATTTTTGCTTCAGGGAGAAGAGAGAAGAGTAATGCCACTCAAATAAATTACAGCAGAAACTTATGAATGACAGGGCGCTGTGCTTCATTTCCAGATTTTAGACATCTAAATATGCCCTGAGGAAGTTAACATGGAAAACCAAAAATTTCGTCGGCTCAGAATGTATTAATTTATTTTGACAGGTATAGACACTTCTAACAAAATTCCAGGATATAGACATGATCCTTGAATGTCTCTTTCTTGGCAGTGCAGTGCCACAAACTGACACAGTGGTGTTCAGAATGCAGAACAAGGGGACTGCTCCATAATACCGGCAGTGGTGCTTCCTGTATCTGAGCTGTGTGACGTCAACAGAATCCTTAAAGCAATGCATGCGGGTGCATGTGCACGTGCATGAGTGTGTGTGTGTGTGTGCGCACAGACACAGACACAGACACAGACACACCACCCAATTTGTTGTAATGCCACTTTGCATGTATCTTTAAAAAGCAGAATTTTAAAAAAATGACTAAATATTTAAAATAGAAATTTTAGGTCTGCAGAAAGTAAAATGGGATGGCGAACGTTCCTACAACCCCTTCCTACTGCCTGTACATTCTCCCTCACTAGAGATGTCACACCACAGTGACACATTTGTCACAACTGGTGAACCCACAGCGACACACTGCAATCACCCAGAGTCCCTTCTCATCCCTGTTAGGCACTTCATTTATAGGAGAAAATACAGGCCTGCATTTCTATATCATTTTCCTTGCACAGGCAAGGCCAGCTGGCAAAATGTCCTTCAATTCTTATCTTGTAAAAATAGTTCTCCTTCAGTGTCAGAGGATAATTTCACAGAGCATAGAACTCTTAGGGGTTTCCCTCCCACCTTCCTTACCAGATATTTCACACACTCCCTTCTTGCCTGCCTGATTTCTGAGAAGTCAGGAGTAATTCTTATCTTTCCTCTAAGGCATGGAAGGTGCTTTCTCACTATGGCTCTTTTGTCTTTTATATCTGAAGTTTGAAAATGGTATGTGTAAATTCTTAGCCATCTGGGAAATGAAATCAAAACTACTTTGAGATTTCATCTTATACCTGTCAGAATGGCTAAGATCAATAAAACTAATGACAGCTCATTCGGACAAGGATGTGGGGTAAGGGGAACACTCCTCCGTTGTTGGTGAGAGTGCAAATGTATAGCCATTATGGAAATTAGTGTGTCGGGTCCTCAGAAAGATGGAAATTGATCTACCTCAACATCTACCTATACTATACTCTTAGGCATATGCTCAAAGGATGCTTCATCTTACCACAGAGACACTTGCTTGACCATGGTCATTGTTGCTCTATGCATAATACCCAGAAGCTGGAAACAACTAGATGTCCTTTAACAAAGAATAGATAAAGAAAATGTGATATATTTACACAAGGGAGTATTACTCAGCTCTTAAAAAATGAGATAATGAAATTTGCAGGTAAATGGATGAATATACATATACATGCATACACACAGATCATACATTTATATCATGCTAAGTGAAATAAGCCAGACTCAGAAAGACAAATACTATATGTATTTGCTTATATTAGCTGTTAAATCCATTAAATCAATGGTAACTGTCTTAATTAGGGTTTCATTGCTATGAAGAGACATGATGAACATGGCTACTCTTATAAAGAAGACATTTGATTGGGGCTAGCTTATAGTTCAGAAGTTTAGTCCATTGTCATCATGGTGGGAAACATGGCAGCACGCAGGCAGACATGGTGCTGGAGAGGGAGCTGAGAGTTCTGCATCTTCCTGCTGGCAGAGAGAGACACTGGGCCTGACTTGAGCATCTTAGACCTTGAAACCCAACTGTAGTGACACACTTTCTCCAACAAAGTATCATCTACTCCAATAAGTGCTACTCTCTATGGGTCTGTGGGGGCCATTTTTATTCAAACCACCACAATAATCCATAGAGTCACAAAGGTTAGGTGTATACAGAGGGACTAGGGGACAGGGAACAGATAGATTTCCCTAGGAAAGGGAAGTAGAATAGATAGCTATAGATGGAAGATGGGGGAGGGGCAGTAAAGTAGGGAGTGGGAGAGGAGAAGAAGATGAGGGAAGGGATAGAGGGAGAGACAACTAAAATTAAGGGCCGTTGAGGAACAGTGTGCAAACATAATACAGTTGAAGCTTTGAAAATATATACACATTTATGAAGGTGATTGAAATAAAATCTCCTAAAAACGGAGGAAACAGAGCCTCATTTTGACATCCTTGTCACCAAATGAACCTTCCAGTATTGGGAATGGGTTATATCTAATTGATTTGTTGACCAAAGGGTTCCCATAAGAATCCCAAACAACTCACCCTGCTGCCAAGGTTATAGATTGTTCCCCACAAGCTGACAACAAGGCCCTATTGCTGAAGACAACCCCTATACAACCCACTGAACATGGAGAAGGTGAGCTGGTGCCTACCTAGAGTTTTCACCCCTGCGAGTTAGTGTTCTTGGTACTAGAAGATTCTGTGTACACTGCAAAAGTACCTTTTATTCATCTGATGTGTTGGAGGCATATTGCCTGTCTGCTGACCTAGGCCTAGTACTGGAAGCTTCTAGCCTCTGTACAAGCTAATCTAGCTCTAGGATGTTTTCAGCCTTTGAAACTTATTACTGAATAACTTCCTATTTCTTTCTGAGATCTGACTGGCAGGTCAACTCAGCTATTCTGGAGCAAACTACTCTCTAAGATGAAAGATTCAATATGGCTTACCTCCCTCTGCCTCTCCTGAATTGCTTCTCCTGCTTGGCCTCCAACTAACTCTAGCAACCCATTCTAATCTTCTGGCTTCTTCTCATTTTCTGTCTCCTTCTATTTTCACCTGTGTATAGCTTGTTCTCACTTCAGCCTGTTTTTGTAAAACTTTCCAGGTAAAACTGCCTCCATTTTCCCCCTCTGTTCTCTCTTAAGTAACTTCCATTTCCTCTTTTCTTGTGAGGACATGTCCTATTCTGTCAAATTTTTTTCTGGTTCATCACTTTGTCTGCCACTCAACTAGACATCACTTTTAAACATGAGTGCTTCCCTTCAATAAACTAACTTTACCTTCATTGTTTAGGATTAAAGGTGTGTACTAATTATTCCAGCCAGAGGGATTAAAGGTGTGTGCTAAGGGCTGAGCCTCACCACAACTAGAAACAACTTTTTTAAAAACACAATCTCAGGGTTCACAGTGTGATCAAATATCCTGTAACAGCACACTACCAAAAGAGAAACATAAACACCAACCCAGTTACAATGGTGTCCTGCCTGCAAGATATGCTAGTGCAATGGTGACCCAACGCCAACTCCATTGGTTGGAAGTAACTAACCAATATCTGATTTGACTTAAGGGCCACTCTATGAGATAGAACCCATACCTAACATGGCTCGCATGTCCAACAACCTGAGACTAGACAGCCCAGGGACCTAGGGCAAAACCAAATACTAGTGTTCTACTATAAGAACATAATAAGATTACACCTAATGACAGTCAGTACCTTGCTCAGCCATCATCACAGAAGCTCCCTTCTACAGCAAATGGAAACAAACAAACAAACAAACAAACAAACAATCAAACAAAAAAAACACAGACCCACAGTCAGACACTATTGTAGCATTACTGTAACCCATTGGAACTGAGTTGGTGTTTATGGACAAAGTTTATGGACTTTGAAACACTCAGCCCTAAATGGATACCTTCATCAAATCCCTCAAGGATCAGGGAACCCCACAGAAGAGGAGACAGAGTGTAAGAGCCAGAGGGCATGGAGGGCACCAAGGAAACAAGGCATCAGAAACACAATAAGACTGAGACACATATGAACTTAAGAGACCGAGCCAGCATGCATGGTGCTTACATAGGTCTATACTAGAAGGGGTCCTAAAGCTGAAAGGTTCTGGACACATGCCCCCATCCCTAACCTATCTCCAACTGATAACCACATGTAAAGGAAAGATTAGTTTTCTCCCAGGGCACTATGGAAACAAACTACTCTTAAGGGTAGGCTGCATGTCCAGCAGTAGGTGGCCAACAGAAAACGAACTCAACACCCTCTTTGAAGGCTCCTTGTCTTAGATGTCATGTTGGATTTTTTTTCTTTTAAAAATATTTTCAATTTTGTTTTTCTTTTAATTACCCTATAGGTTCTTTGTGTATCTATATAGCTTCTGGCTTTATGTTTTTATGGGATTCTGAGTATGCAAATGAGTCTTCGGTTCTCTATATATTTCTTGTGCCTTTTCTTGAGCTCTTTTCTTCCTATTTGTATTGTCCTGTTCTGATGTGTTTGGCTTTGCCTTATCTTGTTTTATTTTATTCTATTATTGTCTCTTAGATGATTGTGTGTTTTCTAATGAGGCAGAAAAGGGATATATGTGAATGGGAAGTGAGGTGGTTGAGGAACTGGGAGGAGTAGAGAGGGGGAAAACCATAATCAAGATATAGTGTATGAAAAAGGAATCTAATCCTGGAAGGGGATAACAACTGCACTGTAAAAAAAGATTAAATATAATGATGATGATGATGATGATAATAATAGAAAGAAAAATCTAATTCAATCAATAAAAGAAACCTCCAAAGAAAAGGATATGTATAGTTGTAGTTTTTCAGGGGAAAGGCATTACCCTTGTTTGGTGTTCTCTGAACTTCTACTATCTTTCCTTTGGAGACACTCATTGAGGATCATTCCTGCTCCCATCTCTCTTCTCGTCCTTCTGCTGTTCCATCACACGTATTTAAAGATGTTTAACTATCCTACAGTTCTTGTGTAGTTTGCTCTTTTTCTTTCCTTTCCTCCGTTTCTCAGGTTTTCCTACATTTCTCCACCACAGCCTGTAGTACAGGGTTCCCTCGCTTAGCGAGTGTGGGGTATTAATAAGCCACAGGCATCCTGTTGGAGTACTTTGTGTCTCTCATTTGCTCTTTTGTCTTCTTCCTTAGAACGCCCATCTCTCTGCTTTCCATTAAAGCCTTCAGAATATTAATTAGAACTTCAAGGTTGCTTGATAATTCCAACCTTCCTGTCACATGACTGGTTCTGATGCTTGTTCAGTTTTTTCTATCAGTGCATTCAGCCTTTGAGCTTGTGACAGTGGTTCTGCCCCTGGATGTGATTCACTTGGTAAAAGGAACTTGGTAAACATTTGCGCTCATGAGCCACGAGCCACGGAGGGGTATGCTTTACGCCCTTTGAGCCTGATCGGCAGGGTTTTGGTTCCTGAATTCAACTGTGAGGGCTTTCTCTTCTTATGGGGACAAAAATGGCTGGAGAAGAATGGCACTGGGTACCACTCTTCCTCCTAAACCAGTCTCTTCTGCTTTGTCAAGGACAGAATGTTCTCACCTCTCCCTCAGCTAGAAGCATGAGGAGATTTTTTTTCCCAAGGTTCATTGTGAGAGCTTGACGTTGCTGCTAGAGGCGGAGCTTACAGAATGGAGGCAGAGGAGCTCCTGTGATGGGCCCTACAGGATAGGCTCACAGATGCCCTCACCCAGCCTCCAGCAGCCTCATAGGTGTGTGTTGAGTTATCCTGCCCCAGCCCTTGGCCCCTGGAAGGATTCTGCTTGTAAGTTTCTGCCCTATGAGGGTGAGGTTCTGTAGTCTTGTTTGTCTCTTCAATTTAAGCAGTGGTTCTCAACCTTTCTAAAGCTGTGACCCCTCAATTTGGGTCCTCATGTTGTGGTGACCTCCAGCCCTAAAATTACTTTCATTGCTATTTCATAACTGTAATTTTGCTATCCTTATGAATTGTAATGCAAATATCTGTGTTTTCTGATGGTCTCAGGCAACTTCTGTGAAAGGGTTGTTTGATTCCCAAAGAGGTTGTAGCCCATAGGTTGAGAACTGCTGGTTTAGAGGGCAGGGCTTTGTCCTCTGATTGAGTTTTTCTGATGGATCTAAGAATTATCAGAAGTGTTCAATTTTTTATTTTCGGCATGGATCCTTCTAAGTTTCTCACATGCTGGGCTGGGAACTGGAAGTCTTTGGAAAGTACAGCTATTTAAACCACGTAGCTAACAAAGAGAATACAAATGTCCTTCTTTGATCTTTCCATGTTATTTTTTTTTTTAAATTCAGGCAGTCTAAAGGAATGTTTTCAAAACATTTAAAGCTGGGTTATAAGTGCTAAAAAAAAAAAAACCCAGAGACTAAGTCAGAGTTTCCTGTGGGGTCTTATGGTTCTCCAGAGTGTTCATATAAGTGGCTGGCCCATCCCAGAGTGAGAGTTTACACATCTGGAGTGTGTATGTGAGGAATCTTAACAGACTAACCCAGTTATTCTAGGCTTAAGTGAGATATTACACATTGTGATATGAAGGGCTAAGATTACAGTACAGCAGACACTGTAAAGTTTCATTTGATCCTCACAAAACCATATTAAGGTAGACACTACTACTGTTAATCCTTTACCTTAATCATAAAGAAACAGAGATGGAGAAAGTAACTTTCCTAAAATCATCTCACCTTGAGTATGACTCAGTAGTGGGTACTCTGTACATATTAAGCTATCCCCCACATGATTTCTCATGGCTATTAGTCTCATCCTAATATCTTCAGTGAAGATAAGTATTTTTAGTGTTAGGACAGAGCCCACAGCCTCATGTAGGCTAGACAAGCACTAGCTATATCCACAGCCAAGCAGTTCTGATCTTAATGTTTACTTGAGCCAAACTGTTAGGCTTCCCATTCCTAGAGAATAAGGGAAGGATCTTGAGCTTAAAACTTTAAGCTATGGGGCTGGAGAGATGGCTCAGAAGTTAAAAGCACTGACTGCTCTTCCAGACGTCCTGACTTCAATTCCCAGCAACCACATGGTGGCTCACAATCATCTGTAATGAGATCTGATGCCCTATTCTGGTGTGCTTGAAGACAGCAACAGTGTTTTCATATAAATAAAATAAATAAATATTTTTTTTAAAAAAAATTAAGCTGTGGTTTCACCGTTTTTGGCCCTATATTTTGTAATTTGTCTCCATATAACTTACTCTCTAGTTACTTGGAATCACAGAAATCTCTCAGCACTGTCTATGATTATTTGGCTCCACATTTTTTCAAACTTAGTAAATTCTATTTCTGTAGATATAAAATTCTATTATGTTTTTTTAATTAAAGGTGGAACAGTACTTCCTCTATGGAGGCCCATGATAACTCATTATCGATCTTCCTAGATTTAACCATTCAAATGCTGTATCTTATATTTCATACAACACTCATCCCACATGTTTTCATTGCTGTGGCTTGAATGGGAATGCCCTTTCAAAACTGACATGCTGGAAACTAGTATCTATTGAGATACGGAAAGTACTGATTTACAAGTATTGGTCTAGAAAGTTCTTCAGAACAAACCATAAGTTGCAAAATAAAAGACTGGGATTAGAGAAATGACTCAGTGTTTAAGAGGATTGGCCATTCTTCTATAGGACCTGGGTTCAATTCCCAGTACCCATGTGCTGGCTTACAACCATAGTTTACTCAGTTATAGGGGATCTGAAACTCTCTTCTGCCTTCTGTGGATACCAGCCAAGCAAATGATGGATGGACACGTGTAGGAAGAATGTACGTTCTTATGCTCACAGATAAGTACTGGGGGAACCAGGGATGTTAAACACACAGGCTTGTCTCTTAAAGGGAGAGATGTGTCACCTATTTTCTGCTGAGAAGGCTAGAAGTGGATGCAGTGAGTCCCTGGTGGCCTTTGTACTATATGTGTGGGTGGGGCACACTGGTCCTTCCCTAGTTCGTTATCTTGAGCATTAAGTTTCCTCAGTTAATCTATAGAACTCATCTTTATAGAAGAGGTCACTAGTACTTTACAAAGAGTTTTGATGTAATCACACCTTAAGCTTTGTTATGCATGTGGGATTGAGTTAATTATCACCTGGAAACCTTTTCCAAATTGTCCTGCACTTAACTATGCCTAAAATAAACTACTTTGAGTCAGACTCTTGAAGTTGGAATCAACATGGGCTACCAACTCACGTTGGAGCAAACTGTCTTCTTGTCTATTGTGGATTGACACTCCAATAGCTATGGTGTTTGTAGAGACCCTCACAGACACTAATGTAGGCAAAACATCTGTACATAAAATAGAAAATAGAAAACTGCAAACACATACACACAAAGCAATGGAATGACACCAGTTAACAGTGGAAAGCGTTGGCGATAGGAGGTAGGGAGAGGACAAACAGCTACATTTTTCTTACTGTACTTCTCTTTTCTTAAAAGTCCTATGTAACACATATAGATTCATCTCAACAGATGAGGCTAGAGTGAAAACAGGTGTGCTTAACTGATGGAAGACAATAGACACAGATTGGAACTGATCAGGGAAACTCATGACATACAGTCATGTGATCCACAGTGAGAATTACTGACGACTTCATCATTCAATTTTATAAACTAGTGACACTTTGCCTATCACTGTTTTGGAGTTGAAATTAGGGAAATAACCTCTGGCTAGACTTTTATAGTAATAAAAATAAAGAGGGGGCGGGGAGAAGGGCTGGCAAGATAGCTCAATAGATAAAGACGCCTGCTGCCAACCCTGACAACCTGGGATCTGTATGATCTTTCTAAAGTTATCCTCTGCCACACATGCTCTGTGACACACACACACACACACACACACACACACACACACACACACTCTATAAAAACAAAACCCAATTATATAGCATTTTAAACATGATCTCTATATAGTCCAAGCTGGTCTCTAGCTTCCTATGTAGCCCATGCTAACTTCCAACTCATGAGTCTTCTGCTCCAGCCTCACTCTGGTGCTGGCATCACAGAGATGCTGTGTAAGCCTTTCCTTGGGTGTCTCATACCATTTCACAGTTCACTAGTGCTCATCTCTCTTCGGTCTACTTAAGACTCTTTAGCTTGGTTTCTGGATGGATCGAGAGATTTGTATAAAGATCCCACCACCTTCTGAGAGGATACAGCTTGAGCCCACTCACATATTTCCTTCAGATACAGAGGAAATCTACTGCCTCCTTTGTATTGATGAAACATCACAGACAAGAAATTGACCAAGTCTTCTAAATGTGTTTATGCTGGAATAAAGAAGGAATGTATAGTCTAGGCTGTCAACCTAAGCTTCTCTACCACCCGAAGATTATTTTTACACTAGTTCTATTTTAGTATGTGGCCAAAGCAATGAGCATCTCTGAAATTGGTCAACCAGGCACAGATTTGTGCACTGGGACCTAGAGGAGCTAATAGGGCTGATGGCTTTGATATCAGAACTTCAGGAATCCATGAAGACACACTAGAGCAGCATTCCAGTAAAGGTCCTATATTCCCCAGGGATGCCAGTGGTCACAACTATGAACTGGTTAGATGGCTCATTTCTTATACCTGGATTATTCTAGACTGGTTAATCCCTTGTGATTCACGGACTATGAGGAGGGTCTGTAGGAAAAGATGGAAGGAGGACAGAACTTTCCAAAACCTAAGGCAAGTGTGGTCTGCAGCAATAGCTGTATCCCTGAAAGCATTGCAATACATATAAACTTTAAAATGGCCACCCTGTGTTGCCTTACATAGACCTATTATGATCATTTTAGTGACATTAGATATTAAGAAAACATTAAGGAGAAATTGAAGGAAATGATCAAAGGGTAGAGGGAATTCAGGGTCAAGGGAACAGGTTTGCAGGGGTGAGGGTGGGAGTGGGGTGAACTGGTATTGAGGGGGACTACTCACTGGGTTGATGTGTGTTCCAGTGTGTGTACTGCACCGGCTCCCTCTGCCCCACGGTCTTCCAAGTGTACTCTCCTATATTGTTTAGGTCTTGAAGAGCAATCCAAAAATAACTGTCCTTTTCTGCCACACTACTGATCAAACTGGTAATAAAAGCTTGTTCGAATCTTGATTTAAAAAAAAAAAGGAAATTGTTATACTAAGTTTCTGGATGATTAAAAATGTCATTAAAGCATAGTGAAGTGCACAGAATGGAATCTGAGTAAGCGTTTCTTGTTAATTCTCTAGAAGACAGAACCAGGAAAAACACAAAGACCTTTGTTTTGTCAATAGACATTAAATATCAGCACAACGCCAGATATACAGGAGTAGAGAGAATGTGAGATTCTTAGAGATTTAACTCTTGTGACTGTCCAGAGGCCTGGAGTCCAGGTCTGATTCTGCAGTGAAATGGCAGCCTTCACACACATAGCAATGCATCTCTTGGGGAAAGGTGTCTATTTCACGTGTAGGCTGCACGCCACACACTGTATGCATGAGTTAGGGGACACAGAAGGGAGGAGGGAGGACATTACGCTTCTCTGAATGTGCATTTTCTACCATGTAGCACACAGATGCCCTCTCCCCACACTTGCGTAGTAAGAAAGGGAATGGAGGAACAATGCTATGCCACCCAAATCAGTCTGTTCACGGGCATATGGAATCTTTGGCTTATTCAAATGTGTTCAAATGTGTATTTTTACTGACGATAAATTTCAACAAATCTAAGGCATTCCGCCCACCTAGCATTTCCCCCATGCAGCTGAATGAATTTGCTCCCGATGATTGTTGGCAATGCTCCCTTTCAAATACAAATACATCCAAAGCAGATGCAGACAACTTGTGTATACATGCTTATACACACACACTCACATACACACACACACACACACGCAAACACACACACACACACACACGAACACACACATACACACATACACAAATGAAGCATGCATACCAAACTCAACTAGCATTGAATTCAAAGCTTAGTTTGAAACAACTTTCAAAGCACATAAAATTAGAAGGTTGTTTAAATGGTGATGACTTCTGGCCAGATTTGCTGAGTCAAAAGAAAATATAAGGCCTGATAAAATTACCCAAGTAACCTCTGGAGAAAGGGCATTGGACTTTTAACATTCACTTTTGGATTGGTTTTATTGCATGCATTATTCACTTGCTAAAAAAAAAAAAAGCAGGGAGACCATGTATAATCAGAGGAGACTCAAAGGAGCAGGGAAGGAAGGGCAGAAGGACAAAAGGTGGAACAGTCAGTGCCTAAGAGCCACCCAAGGGGATTTCAGTGAAGTACCCGAGGTGCTCACTTTGGCAGAGCACATGGGTTTCATCAGGCTTCAGTAAATACTCTCTGCTAATGTTCTATCAACAGTCTAAATCTTACACTTTTAAAATAAGAAACATTACTTTTAGTTACACCTCAGAGGCAGAACACATGTCTCTGAGGAAGGTACATAAAGCTAACTATCATCTATATGCTGTGGTAATATTCCTTAATCTTTATTGGCTTGTGCTGTCACAATAGAAGATCTATGGCATGATGCCCTCTGCTACCTAGGATTGCTGTGCTACAAGCCAGAGATTAGTTACTGTGTTGTTGCTAAATCCAAGGGTGTGACTAGTTCTTCCATTAGTTTATTACATTGTAAAAGTACCTTTTATTTGCCTGATGTAATTGTCATCTTGGAGGCTTACTGCCTCAGTCTGCTAAGCTAGGCCTAGTTCTAGAAGCTTCTAGCCTTTGTACAATCTAATCTAGGCCTAGAATGTTTTCAGACTTACTCCTGACTAAGCTCACCCTTTTTAGCTTTCTGAG
Organism: Grammomys surdaster; assembly: GCF_004785775.1. NCBI lineage: Eukaryota > Metazoa > Chordata > Mammalia > Rodentia > Muridae > Grammomys > Grammomys surdaster. The sequence goes on along the minus strand of NW_021604636.1, from coordinate 6,797,536 downwards.
CAATGGCTTAAGAAACCAAGATCGCTGTATATACATTACGTTATTCTTTGAACCAAGAGAACTTGTCTTTCTCTCTCTAACAATAAACGATCCAAAAATGAACCTAAAGAAAGAATTCCATTCACCATAGCAGCCTCTTCAAAATAAGATACTTAGGAACAAAGATAAACAATGAATAGAAAGTACTAAATAACAAAAATTGCAGGTTACTAATTTAAAAATACCAAATATACAAAATGAGAAGAAAGACACCCCACACTTACAGCTGAGAAAACTTACTATTAGCTTATCCACATAACACAGTGGACTACATATTCAATGCAATCACCAAAAATTCCAGTGATCTGTTTTAGCAGAATACAAAAATTAATTCTGAAATCTATGTACAATTTCAAGGAATCTTGAATCCCCAAAGCAACCATGAAAAAGAACAAAGTTGGGAGATTTTTTTAAATTTCAAAACATACTTTAAAACTACAGTAATCAAAACAGTGTTGTGCTTCTGTGAGACTGACTTATGGGAGAGCTGTGGAGTAAGATAGAAGAAGTCACAAAAATAAACCGTTGCATACACGGGCAAATAATTTCCAACAAAAGCACCAAGAACATCCCATGTGGAAGGTTGGTTCTTCTAAAAAGTGGTGCTGGGAAACCCAGATAGGCATTTGCAAAACAGGACCCTTACCTTATACTGTGTTTAAAAAATGAACTCAAAGCCGGTCAAAGACCTAAAGAAAAAACTAAAGTTGTGAAATTCTTGGGATAAGGAAAACTTTATGGCATTGGATTTGGTTTCTTGGGTACGACAATTTCTGGGACAGACAATAAAACAGCAAATAAACTGGGCCTCATCACAATAAAAAGCTTTTGGACATCAAAGATCAAAATGAAGAACCTATTTCTAATCACATATTAGATAAGGGTTTCATATACAGACTACATAAAGAACTTTTATAATTCAGCAATAAATACCCTAAGTTTTAAAAGGGCCAAGGACTTAAATAGAAATTTCTCTAAAGATAATGTACACGTGGCCAATAAGCACATTAAAAGGTATTCAACACTGATAGTTATCAAGAGGAATAAAAATCACAGTAGCCATGAGAAACTTAGTAGGATGAATATTATCAAAACAGAAGAAAGAAAGACAACTGGATGATAAGAAGTAAAGTCCAGAATGTAGAAAGACCTGTATGCTGCTGGGGGTACAAAATGGTATGACCATTATGGAAAGCAGTTTTGCAATTTTTCAAAACGTTAAAAATAAAAATCACATGATTCACTAATCTTCCTTCTGACTATATCCTCAAGGAATTGAAACTAAGGACTCATGTTTGTTTATTTATTTAAGATATTATTTACAGTAGTCAGATGCTGGAAGTGATGTTTGGTGGTTTGAATAGGTTTGAACCCCATAGACTTATGGGTTTGAATGTTTGGCCCATGGAGAATGGCACTATGAGGGGGTGTGGCCTTGTTGGAAGAAATGTTTCACTGTGGTGGTGGGCTTTGAGGTCTCTTCCTATGATCAGGCTCCGCCCAGTATGGAAGAGACCCTTTTGCTCTCTGCTGTGGGAGACAGTCTCCATCTGGCTGCCTTGTCATCAAGATGTAGAACTCTTGATTCTTCCAGCACCATGCCTTTCTGCATGCTGCCATGCTTTCCACCATGATGATAATGGACTGGACCTCTGAAATTGTAAGCCAGCCCCAATTGTCCTTTATAAGAGTTGCCTTGGTGTTGGAGTCTCTTCATAGCAGTAAAAACAAACCCTAACTAAGACACAGTCCAAATGTCTATTGATGAGCAAGTTGGAAAACACAACGTGCATACAAACAATGGGGTGTTAGTCAGCCTATAAAGGAAGGAAATTCTGACATATGTTGAAATGTGTATAAAACTTGAAGGCACTGTGCTAAGTGAAGTGAGCCAGGTATAGGGTCTTACTTAAGGTTTTGTTGCTGTGAAGAGACACCATGACCAAGGCAACTACTATAAAGGAAAACGTTTCATTGGAGCTGCCTTACAGGTTCAGAGGTTCAGTACATGATCCTCATGGGAAGCTTGGTAGAGTGTAGGCAGACATGGTGCTGGAGGAGCCACGTTTTACATCTTGATCCAAAGGCAGCAGGAGGAGACTGGATGTGCTTCAGACTGAATGTTGCTCGAGCATTTAAGACCTCAAAGCCACATCTCCACAGTGACACACTTCCTCTAAGAAGGCCACACCTCCTCCAATAAGGTCACACGTCCTAACAGTACCACTCCCTATAGCCAAACATTCAAACACATGAGTCTATAAGGGCCATACCTATTCAAACCACCACATGTAGCAACACAGATACGAGATGGTCCTATTTGTATCTGATACCTTGAGTGGTCCATCTTCTAGAGACTGAAAACAGAAAAGTGTTCACTGGGAGCTGAGGGTGGGTGAGGGATGGAGAATTGGAAGTATTACTAAATGAGTTGGACTTTTGAGTGTCAGAAGAAGAACCTCGGTCCGGAGACAGATGCACAGCAGTGTGAATGCATTTAAGACCACTGATGCTCTCTCTCTCTCTTTTTATTTTTATCCAAATAATAAAACAAATGTATTTTTAGAAAAGGATTAAACAGAAACATACTTTTCAGAAATCATAAACCTTATGCATATGCACATGAATGTGCTTCTACAGAAATAGAGGTCATATCAAATTCATTATTTTTATATTTATCTTTTTTTTTTTACAGATACAATTGCCAAGTTTGTCACTCATTCTAAATATCCCCCCCAGACATGACGGGTGGCTTTGCAGGGTCTCCTGTGTTCATGTATTTCATTTAACTTGTTCTATGTATTTCATTTAATTCGTTCTAGCATTGGCTGTTTAGACTGTTCTGAATATTTTGTAGGTTGTTCTATACTGCATAATTTCCAACAAGCATCCTTCATCATGATGTAGAGCAGCTTAGTGTATGTCAAGGGCCACAGAGCTTCTACCTATGAGAACCAGGAACCTCTGATGATGAAGGCTCCCATGAGCCAGAAGACCGGGGGCCTGAGGTTCCTGCAGAGTTAGCTCTGAGCAAGGCTGGCAGAGATCCCCTCACACTCATCCCAAGTGTCTTCCTTAAAACTCACTGCTGGGCAGCAACTCTGAGCACAGCAGTGAGAGTGTGGCTTGGTTCTCCCTGGTAGGTCCTCACCAGGCACCACGCCCTTGCAAGGCACCACAGGAATCATCTCCTCTCCTCTGGAGCCTGCAGTTGGCAGATCTAAACCTTTCTCAGCCCAAGAGATGCTGGTGCCCCTTGTCTCCATCTGTACCATTCCTCTCAGAGGCACTGATGCTCTCTTAACATCAGGACAATGGTACATTTTATTTCATGAATATTTTACCAAGTTAATTCTAATTGTGTTTAGGAGAATATGGCTTTCAAAACAGGAGAATGTGAACTATGGCAATATATCATTTTGGGGGGCAAATTTTAAAAATCATGCATCATTTGCATTATTTTGTACAAAACTTTGCATGGCTGACTGATTCATGCTTCATCTGCTGAGCTATCGAGCATGTAGACAATAATCTGTAGTATCACTGTAATTCAGTTTTGCCAGTTTTGCATCCTGATCTGTCTGGAAGCAAAGTGGCCAGACCTGCAGAGGTTTTTGTTTTTTGTTTTGTTTTTTTTTTGTTTTTTTTTTTAAACAGTAATTCAGTAAATCAAAATCTGTTACTCAGATGGAAGGGTCTGTTTTTCTTCCCCTTTGTGTTCCACAATGAATTTTTAAAAAGTCCTAAACCTGAAACAGTTTGCCCCAGAACAAAAGAAATGAGTCATTTGCAGCAGGTGTTCTAATTGCACCCATCAAACCTGTCACTTCACTGTGCAGACTGTGGAAAACCAATTAACAACTACAAGCCTAGGCGCTCAGAGTGACAGGGAGTCTGTAACTCAAACAGGATGTCGGTAATGGAGGCAGATATTCCCAAGCCTGTCAGTGGGAGCTCCTGGGTTTGAGAAGCCTTCCCTCACACTGCCCATGTTTCTCAGACAAGTCCTGCTGCAGAACATTCCAGCACTGATAACCACTTGGCTTCTTCCCTGATTGGGTCTAAATGAAATGAAGACCCACTTTCCTCAACCAGAGAGTCCCATGGTGGAGCCTCTGGTTTGGGTTTCTCTGTGTAGTCCTGGCTGTCCTGGAACTTACTCTGTAGACCAGGCTGGCCTCGAACTCAGAAATCTGCCTGCCTCTGCCTCTCAAGTGCTGGGATTAAAGGCGTGAGCCACCACCACCCAGCCTTTGGATGTGTTCTTGTTTGTGAAGGTGAGTCCTGGGGCTGACTAACTGAGTGGAAATCACATCGTTGGCCTCATACCATCTCCATTGGAGACTGGAGGCGTGCGAGCACAAGGTAACCTGGATGGGCCAACATAACTTGTTGTGCTGGCTAAGTTTTATGGCAACTTGACATAAGCTAGAGTCATCTGAGAAGAGAGAACCTCAACTGAGAAAATACCTCCAGAAGATGGGCTGTAAACAGAAAAGTCTGTAGGACATCTTCTTAACTAGAGATCAATGAGGGCGGACCCAGCCCTTTTGGGTGGTGCTATCCCTGGGCTGGTGGTCCTGGATGCTATTAGAAAGCAGGCTGAGCAAGCCATGAGGAGTGAGCTAGTGTGCAGCTCTCCTCATGGCCTCTGCATCACCTCCTGCCTCCAGGTTCCCACTCAGTTTGAGTTCCTACCTTGGCATCCCTCAGTGAACTGTGATTCAAGATATGTAAGCCAAATAAACCCTTTCCTCCCTAGGTTGCTTTTGATCCTGGTGTTTTCTCATAATAATATTAGCCAAAACTAAGACATGGCTGAAATAATAAAAATATTAAACTGTGTGATACTCTCTGCTTTAGAGTCAGACTATACCTAAGTGTTGGCTCCTAAATATAGTTTGCAAAGCAAAAAAAAAAAATCAACAAACAAAAGACCCACAAATGTTTATAGAATTCTCTGGTATCCAGCCTGGAGGAAATGAAACTCTGTAACAGTCGTATGAGGTGGATCGACTATGAGAGATCTGAATTCTAACAGATTTCAGGGTTGGATTGGGTCCTGTTGGCACTCTTAGCAATCTGCAAGGCTATACATCCTTGCCCGGTTGTTCTGCTGCTCCACCTCCTTGACTTGTTTCATGTCTATAATGTTTGGTCTCTTCAGTTCTAGGCTGCAGAAGGCTCAGCCATACCACCTGTGTTTCTTCAAATAGCGTGTAGTGTTTAATAGGGTATCCTTCACAAAATTGGTAGTCAATAAGTAATTTTCTAATAAATTCTTGAATATATATGAGGACACACAGACACAGACACGCACACACACACACACACACACACACACACACACACACACACACACACGTGACGGCCAGATAGATAACTGTGAAAAGTAACTAACACTGTATAAGAATGTGACTGTTTTGCACGACCGTCCCACCAACCAAGCAACTGCCATGTTGGGGAATTCAGCCAAGGAGCTATCCTGGCTGGGCTTCTTTACATCCATGCATAGAGGAGTGAAGAAGGGTCACAAGACCCTCATCTGAATATTCGCTGTTCTCTACTGCCTGATAATTTAGGTCTGGAAAGACTAAGGGGGAGGAGGCTCCAGCAAGGCAGTTACCTGGGAGCCCTCTTCCCTGCAGGCCAAAGGATTTCCAGGTACAGCCTGTTGGGAAAGGAATATTCCATGTTCTGGTAAATAACCTATGCTTTGTAAGAAAGCCAAATAAGCTCATTGGCTTCCCAGAGTGAACTTTACCAGAATTGTGCCTCCATTTGTGATTGGGACTTTAGAAGGAGGGGTAGCCCTTGTTTACATCTCCCCAGGGGTAGAAACTTGTGTTACAGTGATAGACAATGAATATTCAACAAAAAAGAAAACCGAGATATCAAGAAGATGAAACAATTAGACTTCAGGTTTTCAATGAAATTATAGTTAACAAAGGAAGCTAGTCTCATTGAGCAGGCTCCTATAATATCCAATGTTGGGTCTCTAATTGGGAGACCTATGACCCTAAGTGCTCTTGGAGCTTTGGGGAGCTGAGGAGAGAGAGGCTGCTGTTGTTTGGAAGCTGTGTCTGAGAGCGAAAAGGAGACTAGAAATAACACTGACATCTAGCAAGCTTTTGCTGTGCCCCAGTGAGGGCCACTCAGCCCACCAAACACCACCTCCAGTCCATTCTTCTGTGTGTCAGTCTTTTTCCCAAGCATGAGCATATTCATAAGCACTGTATGGATGGAAGAAGGTGGGAGGGGAAAGACCATGATAATGGCTGTGAATGTGGACTTCCAAAGTAGGGAGAACAGGGTGCTTGTGCCGTGTGTGTGTGTGTGTGTGTGTGTGTGTGTGTGTGTGTGTGTGTGTTTATTTTGAGACAGAGTCTCAAATGTAGCCCTGGCTAGCTTGGAATTCACTGTGTAGACCAGGTTGGCCTTGAACTCACAGAAGTTGCCCACTTTGCTGATACAGTTTCCCGTGGAAGCACTGAAGAAGCCTTCCTATGTTCTTAGGCATGGAAGAGTCAGTCCCCAGCCCTCGGTGTCCTGGGCATGGCTATGGACACATCTTTGTTATGAGATTTCTTACTCCCTTTACACATTTGCAATATGCTTCAAATTTTAAATAGGAAAAACAGGCATAGTCTCTCTGATAGTGTCAGGAAGACAGCCCTGTACAGAGCAATCTAAGTTTAAATAAAAACCCCTAGGAAGCATGTGCCTACTCCTTCAGCTTTCTTCTATTTCCTCTTCTGTGAAACAAACCACAACTTCTAACCATCACACTTAAAAGTACTGCTCAATGATATTTTCTTCTCATTACAAACAGAAGACAAACCCAAATATACCTGTTTGTATTAACCAAGCTAGATAACCAATGAATGAATGTTCTTAGAAAGTAAAAGCTACCTTAAACTCTAGTATTTGCCATTTTTTTTTTAAAAAAAATCAAGTTAGAAATAACACCAGATTTCAACTCTTCTCAATAAATATTCAAATTCAGTTAATATTCTACTGCACACATGCTCTAGATGTGGGTGAGCCCTGGCAGACAGATGTTCACCATTGCACATTTCCTGCCAAAGCAGAGGCAGCTTAGAGAGTTGGCACTTACCGGTTAGTGATGGTTAGAAGGGCAGGAGAGCAGTAATAACCATTCGAAGCCTGCTCAAAGCTTCTCAGGACTGTGTCGATTTTATAACAAAATCTGCCATGTCTCTCCCAGCCCTTAGTGGGAAAAAACAAACCAGGAAAACTAAGGACACAATGTGACTTAGATAAATGGCCAGAGATCCCCTCCTTCCCACTTGCTTGGCTTTCTTTTCTGACATGGATTTTTGTTTTCACAGAGCTCTGTTTGTTCCGTTTAGAATTGCCACCGGTCACAGCCCCGTCTACATTTAATTAATTACTCAGTTTATAATTCAAAAAAATATAACCACCTTAAAAACAAACACAACTGAAAATAAAGGGGAAATACTGCAAAAACAAACAAATCAATAAAGGGATACTCAGGCAAGAGCCACCATTCTTTCTTAGGCTCACAGAATTTCTTTCAAACGGCTATGATGTGTGGGTTAAACTATGGTATTGACCATGGAGGGAGGATGCTCACTGGTTTGGATTCTGGGTTCCCCATTCAGCCACTTTATTTATAAATAATGGACGCACTTTAAGAGACATAATCTCTCCACATCTAGTTTTCTCATCTGTGGACTGATGGTAAGAAAAATGTTCATGGCTGTCCCAAGGAGCGAAGGAGAAAATGCAGGAGAGACCTTGAGTAGAAGAAGAAATCTTGGAGGAGCAGTGAAGCCGGGCCTCAGGTAGTGCGGGGTGTGATGGATGGAGTTTTCAGTTTCATTTCACAACAGCTGATTTGGCTTCCTAGGGACTTAAGTAGAGTTACTAACTGGTTGACCAGCTGAGCCTATACTGAAGTTCTACCTAGTTCTTTTGTAATCAGAGGTCTGGTCTGCCCTGCTTTCCTCCTGTCGTTCTGTTCTGAGGCCTCAATGTAAATGCTCCAGGCTGAGCCCCTCAGGTACCACTGGGCTATCCTTGGAAGGACGGGAGGAAGAGTGACAGATATTTAACCTTCCTGACAAAGTATTTCTTATTTAATAGTAGTTTTTGACTAATAAGATAGAAACATTGCTCACACCACCCAACACCCTAAAATGACTCAGTGGGAAAGAAAAATCACTGTTTTGCCTTTGAGATAATCAATGTTTTGTTTTTATTGTTGTTTTGTCTTTTAGACAGGATCTTATTATGTAGCTAGGCTGGCCTGTAACATGCTATAGCGTTCAGGCTGGTCTCAAATTCATCATCCTCCCCAGCGTCTTGAGTATTAGGCTTATAGTACATGCCTGGCTTCTGGACTCGTAATTAATTATACGTGTACCAATCTCTTAGCAAGTTTTACTGAAACAATGAGGAAAAAACAAAACAAGCATGGGAAATTTCCCAGAAAACTCAAGAATTATCTCTAGATGTGGAATCTATAAACACTAGTGGTGCTTGCTGGGTAAGGAAGCAGAAAAGAGTTCAAAGGGCACAGCAGTTGTTTGGACTGTGCTCCCACAAACCAGCTGGCTTGTCATGGAAGGCACAGAAAGGTAGACTTTAGGTCTGTGTTCAGCTGGAACTAATTCAGGAATTGCAGTTCTTAGATGGATTGTCTGGTGGCCTGTCGGCTATGGCATGAGTATTGTCGAGCTGGAGTGTGCCGGGTCACTCATGTGTATACACATTGAGTAATGAGAAAAGTGTAGCTTCTGCTGAAATGGATCGCTCCTTTAGTTGGACTACAAATAAGTGGACTAGGAAACAAGAGGGGGGGGGAGGGAGATCTAAGAGACTATAACTGACAGAATTATAAACCATTCCTGCAAAATATTAAATGCATTAAAGAAACTTGAAACATTCTGGCTTTTAGATTTAAAGCTAAAGTGATGGTTTTAATCGAAAGTATGTGAAAAGCCCTTGCCAGTTACACCAAACAGCCTTAACCATCCGTTTCCTGAGTAACATACACTTTGTGAGCACATTGCTCTACTCATTGCCGACGTTTAAGACTCAGAAGGGTAATGGGGAGGGAGGATTCTGGCAGCAGAATCTCAAACTCTGCCTCTGAAGAATGCGTCCACACTCCCAGGCGCCCCACCTGAGAACTGTGAGAACTGCATGCAAGATGGGGCATCACGTGATGTGTGAGGTGGAGCATCACGTGATGTGTGCGATGGGGCATCACGTGATCACCGTTGTGTTTATAGAGGGAATGATGGGTTCGTTTACAGCTTTACTTTTGTAAAAAAAAAAAAAAAAAAAAAGTTTTGGGTCAAAGAGCATAGTAAGACATGTCCTTCTGAGGGCTGAAAAGCATTCGGATGCCTCCAGAGGAGATCTGACTTGTAAGAGGAACATTTTCACTCAGAAGCCGGGCTGCTTTTACTCCATGGTGGGCACATTTCTGCAGCCTCGGCGCCCCACGGCAGTGATCGCCATACTCACCACAGGACACTCAGAATCCTCATCAGCAAAGACTTGCCCTTCTTTCTTGCAAATGTAAGAGAGTCTTTCTTTACAACCTTTCACTTTCCAGCGTCCGTCCTAAAGGGAAAAGTGTCACAGGATGAATGAGTAGACTCTGGACAGGATGTTGCTTAGACACGAGCAGAGCTGTGAATAGCAGTGTCCCCAGTGGGGTGGTGTTACAGAACCCTTTGTGGTCACACAAAGGCCTGGTAGCTGCCTCCTGCCTGCGGCAGCTTGAGTGTATTCCAAAGCTGGGTAGACCCGAGTTTGGAAGGAATTTAGTTGGTGCTGAGAGTACCCAGAAACTACCATGACTTGTCCTCAGGGTCAAAATTCATGTTCAATTCCAATGTCCTTCCTCATTAAGCTTCCTCTTTAATTAATCAAATATTTTTATTTTTTTGAGAACAGGTCTAACTATGCAGTTCCAGGCTAGCCTAGAACTCACTACACAGCCTAAATTTGCTTCAGCCTAGTAATCTTCCTGCCTTGGCTTCCTAAGATTACAGACAGACATGCCTAGGGCATCCTTCTCTTCTTCCCTCCCTCGCCTCTCTCCCTCCCTCCCTCCTTCCTTCCCTCCCTCTTCCTTCCTTCCTTCCTTCCTTCCTTCCTTCCTTCCTTCCTTCCTCTTGCTTGCTTGTTTTGGTGTATATATGGTGAATACACATGTTCATGTGTATGCAGATATGTATATGTTTGGGAGTGTGCATGCATTTGTGTAAGTCAGAAGTTGACACTGCATGGTATTCTTACTCGCTTTTCTTATTTTTTGAGACATGGTCTCTCTTTGAACCTGAGTTGACCATTTGGCTAGGCTGGTTTGCCAGTGAGCTCTTGGGAACTGCCAGTCTCCTTCCTCTCCACTGCTGGGGTTACAGACACGGCACCATGCCTATGCTAGAGATCTGAGCTCAGGTGCTCATGCTTGCTGAGAAAGTGCTTTATACTCATGGAGGCATCTCCCCAGCCCCAGCTTCCTCTTCATATACAGACCCCTGTAGGTCTTCTCTTATTTCTGCCTAAATCAGTGGTTCTCAACCTATGAGTCATGACCCCTTTGTGGGGTCACATATCAAATATCCTGCATATCAGATATCTACATTATGTTTTATATTAGTAGCCAAATGACAGTTATGAAGAAGCAGCAGCAAAAATAATGTTATGGTTGGGAGTCACCTCAACATGAAGAACTGTACTAAAGAGGCACAGTGTTAGGAAGGTTGAGAACCACTAGTCTAACGATTTTCTCAGATCCCTTACTGATAACAATAAAATAGTGAACAGACCAAAACACTGTTTTCCCAGATGACCTTGAAATCCTAACACAAAACAGATCAGTAGGTGAAAACTATGCAGTTCAAATTTCAGGTTGTGCTTTGGTGTTCAGGATTTTAGGGGAATATGGAGTCCTTTGATTGCCTTTAGGGAAATACTACATCAGGGCTGACATCTTCACCAGTAAGAGAAGTGTTGGGCCTCTCCATGGAACCTGCCAGAAAATCATTGCCTCCTCTAGGACAGTGTCAGGCATACCACAGGTGCTTTATATCTGCTGGGAGGATGTGGGAATGAATAGTTCTCACCTTTAAATTTAGGTGTTAGATTTATGTGAAGTTTGGGATAGTCATTACTTATTCATATAATAATAATAGTAATAATAATAATATTCATACTGAGATCTACTTGATGGAAGTAAATGTTAATTTCTATGTTCCATCTGCTTGCTGGTTAAGGAGTTTGAAAGCTGCAAAAGAGAGGAGGGGCTGCAGAATCTCTCAGAGCATGCTTGTTCTGACCCGTGCTACGGTATCGCCTTAGTGATGAAACACCGTGACCAAAAGCAGTTTGAGGAGGAAAGGGTTTATTTGCCTTACACATCCATGTCATCATCAAAGGACGTCAGGACAAGAACTCAACAGGGCAGGTGCCCGGAGGCAAGAACTGTTGCAAAGGCCATGGGGTTGCTGCTCCTGGCTTGCTCCTCATGGCTTGCACAGCCTGCTTTCTTATAGAACCCAGGATCACCTGCCCAGGGATGGCACCACCCACAGTGGAATGGGTCCTTCTCCATCAACCACTAATTAAGAAAATGCCCTACAACCTGATCTTACAGAGGCATTTTCTCAATTGAAGTTCCCTCATCTCAGATGACTCCAGCTTTTGTCAAGTTGACAAACAAAACGAAACAAACACAGGCAGCACGAATATCGGTATCTGTCCTTGTTTTCTTAAAATTGACCCCTATTCTGGAAGTAGAGAACACAATTAAAATAACCCAGACATAGAGACAACTATCCCATGTTTCTCTCTTATGTGGAACTTAGGTTTTACACACACACACACACACACACTCACTCATGCACACACTCAATTCTCATTCACACACACACTCACATACACTCACGCACACATTCACACACAAACACATACATACTCACACTCACACACACATTCTCATACACATCCATACACACTCACATATACTCACACTCTCATACATTCACACACACACTCATACACTCACACTCTCATGCATTCACACATACTCTCCCATACACTCACATACACACTCAACCATACACTCACACACACACTCACATGTACTCATACTCACACTCTCATACACATTCACACACACTCATACACACTCACACTCTTGTACATCTTCACACACACATTCATGTGCACTCACACACACACTCAACCATACATCGTATACACACTCACAAACACTCACTTTCACAGACATTCACACACACTCACATGTATTCACACTCACACATGTTCACATGCACTTACACACTCATACACATCCATTCACACACACTCACACACACTCACAAGATGGAGACTGTTGGGGGGAAAGAGAGAGGAATAGTGTCAGGAGGAAGGAGATGACAGGGTAATGAGATCTGACATGGTCAAAGCACATGATACGCTTGAACAAACCCATTAAAGTGTACAGTGAATATATACACTAATGAAAACAACCCCTATCCAAATGTTAGCTGTCCTTCTATAAATATGGTAAGTGAAATAGTCACACCAGACAATAGGAAATGAGGCCATCTTAATTATCTCAGAACCCCTGACTCAAACACCATCAACTCCTGAAACTGTGCTAGGTTTTAGCAGAGCTGCATCCATGACAGACATCTAAAGAGGCTGCTGCTGCTTCCTCCCCAAATGCCACTCAGACACACACTGGTAGCATGTATAATTATGACTGCATATGTTTCTGCACGTCTCAAAAGATACAAAAGTGAAAAGTGTCACAGAAGTAAGCGCTTTGAATTTTTCTGGTTGCTACAATTATTTTGTCAAGCTACCTAAGTAGCATTTAATGAGCTGTTTCCTGGGGGAGGTTGGGGGGGGGCGGGGAACTTGACACCACATCCTGTGGCTAGAAAGAATGAGGACACACATCAAGTCCTGGAGCCTCCTTAAACTCAGCCAGGGCTCTCAACAGCTGTTTGAGCAAAGAGAGGCTATTTGTTTAAAATGTTTAATAAACTATTCAGATGGCTTGGACTAAAGTTACTTCTGCAAAAGCTGATGTCTTCGGATAAAGGGAAAGTGGGAACAGAAGAGAGTGCATAATGCTTAAGGTCGCTAGCCCCCCTCCGGTTACGTGTTCCTTCAAGTAAAAAACAAACAAACAAATCCTTCCACATCCAATTTAGTTAGCAATGAAACTTGTTATTTGGGACACTTTGAATCTGTTCTTTTCTCGGCATAGTCACTATCTAAGTCAGCCATGAAATAGCCACCAAATGATTCCTCTGCTTCTGTTCTGTCCTCTCCAATACATCCTGTACATTACAACCAAAGTTATTTTCAAGTCAGGTTTTCCCACTGTGTCCTTGTGATGGCTCATATACCTTGCTATATAAGCCAGTATTTTTGTACTCCCCTTGTCTCATGTTCTAGCATGGTCATGTGTTTGGCTATTGAAGATGTCAGATCTTCACCAACCTTCAGACCAATGTGTGCCCGTGTGGTGTTAGGGGAGGAAGCAGTAGCGATCTCTTTAGGGCTTTGCCTACCTTTGGGTTTTTCTAGAAATGATTTTCCTCTGTTGTGTAATGGTTTTTGCTTCTTTGAAGTCCTAGCTTAAACACCATCTGTTCAGAGAGGTTTCCCATCCCTTTCCTGTTTGAAGCTTCCACTCTAATGCCGGCTTCGCCCTTCTTTCCTCAGAGTAATGATCATATCTGTTATCTTATGCATATCTGTTAGCATGTGCACTGTAACAGGCATGGAAGCCCCAGGAAGAGCACGAACTGCCTCTCTTGGTCTCAACCATGACACAAGTCCCTAGTATAGGTGGGTCACAAAACTGACCACTGATCAAATGAATCGACTTACAGAATGCTCTGCTGAGACACACAGTTCTCTTCTGTTTGGAAGAATCCGAGGCTCAAGAGGGTACCAGTTAGTGAAGGTGACAGAGGAGCCACTGGACCACGCAAAGGAAACTGGGATTTTATTGCTACTCAAACCAATCCATGTTTCTGATGCATTTTCTGTAAGAAATAGAGGTTATAAGATATTATTTGTATATTTTTGTGCCACATACAGGTTATTAGTAAGCTATACCCTTTCATATGTGATCCTTTTTATTTATTTACATGATATATCTTGTTTGAAACTCACTATGAAATACCTGTCAGACCTCTCTCCTCCTCTAATATCCAGGTTTGCTCAATATAGGTCTCCTAAGGGAGGCAGAATATCAGCTAAACTAAAAGCAAGCACTGGCTGGAGCGAGTCAGAGTTCTGGGAGTCCAGAATGTGGGCTCCTCCACTGTGTGCAAAGTGACCTGAAATATCTAGTTTTCCTTTTGCCCAGAGAAAAGGAAAGTTAAGAGATTCATTGGATTTTGGAAGGGGAACATTAAAACCACCACCATCAAAACTCTTTTAACATGGTGTAACATGTGTGTTTTTCTTCTCTCCCTCCCCCTCAGCCCCCCTCAATAAAACAAGCAGAAGCTCCCCCAGGCTTACACAGAACAGTGGAGTTGCCAGAAATACAAGCAAAGCATCACAGCCTCGTGGATGCAATGAGAAGCACTAGGTAGGCAGAGAAGCTTCAAGTGTCCTTGTTGATACAGGGGACACTGCAGGATTCTTTTAATCCTAAATGCAAAGGATTAGGGAAAATGACCTAGAAGTATTTGTGTTTGCAAACTAAAACCTAACACTGCAAAGGTCGCCAACTAGAGCCTAGGGATATTTTTGGTTTTGGTATGTATGTATGTATGTATGTATGTATGTATGTATGTATGTATGTATATGATTTTTAAAACACTGGAAAATGAAGCTATCATTTCAAGGATTTTTTTTTTGGAAGACTCCATGTTTAATGTATGACATGGGGCCTGGGATGGGGGGTGGGCAAGGCAGCTTGCTCTGAGGAACCGAAGAGGGAAGGCTCAGGAGCCTGGAACTTTGAGTATGACACACAACCTGAAAAACCACCAAGCCAAATGGAGTCAAATTACTTACCTAAGAAATTACCTTCAGGAGAGCACAGCACACTGGCTGTCCAGCAGCCATATGCTGATTTATGGGTTTAGGATTCGGATTGAAGTTCTAAGGAATGACTTTATGACTTCCACACCTTGAGATTCTTTTTCATTTTTTTTTATTTTGAGAATTTAATGTATTATGTTATACCCTTTCTACCCTCCTCTCTGGCCAGTCTGTGTTCCATTGTACTCCCTCTCAAATTCAATATATCTATCTATCTATCTATCTATCTATCTATCTATCTATCATCTATCTATCTCTATATCTACCTAATCATCTATATATCTATGTCTATCTATATACATATATCTCTATCTATCTATCTATCTCTCTATCTATCTATCTATCATCTATCTATCTATCTATCTATCATCTATCTATCATCTATCTATCTATCTATCTATCTATCTATCTATCATCTATCTATCATCTATCTATCTATGTATCTATCCATCTATCTATCTACCTATCTATCATCTATCTATCTATCTATCTATCTATCATCTATCTATCTATCTATCTATCATCTATCTATCTATCTATCATCTATCTATCTATCTATCTATCTATCTATCTATCTATCTATCTATGTATCTATCTATCATCTACTGAGTCCATTTAGTGTTTCTTGTAGGTGCTTCTGTTTAGGGCTGACCATTTGAGATTGAATAACCTCTCATCCCTGAAGAAAACTTATCCTTCCTCTCTCTGCAGCCATCAATTGGCTATAGCTCTTCATCTAGGGCCCTGTGAGATTTCCCGTATCTTCGTTGGCATGTCAACTGGTGTTGCCATTACACAGATCTTGTTTAGCCAGCTATATTGTTAAGATTCTGTGCGTGCCACTTCCCTGTCATATCTAGAAGCAGCATCTCACAGCACACATTCTGGCTCTCTGGCTCTCAGAATCTGTCTGTTCCTTCTTCCACAAGTTTCCCTGAGCCTTAGGTGTATGGGTTGGGTTGTATAAGTTGGGCCAAAAAAAATCTATTTGGCAAATGTAAATATGTTACATAGCTTTTGAATATATTGATGTGTTTATAAAAAGATAAAGAGATAAAGAGAGTATGTTCTGTGGGTGTGTAGAGAGGTATGGGGGAAGGGGATGTCTCGCCGGACCCATGCAGAGGTATCTCTTCCCCCTGAGGGACCAGTCACACACTGGTATAGCATAGAATAGAGTTTATTCAGGGCATGAGGAGGGGCCAGGAGGTGGGAGAGAGAGAGAGAGAGAGAGAGAGAGAGAGAGAGAGAGAGAGAGAGGAGAGAAGAGAAGTAGAGGCTGGCCATGACCACGTGGAAAGAGGGGGAAGGGAAGGGGGAGGGGCAAGGGGACAGAGAGAAGCTAGAGTCAAGAGATCAAGAGAGAGAGGAGGGGGCAAGCAGCCCCTTTTATAGTGGGCCAGGCCTACCTGGCTGTTGCCAGGTAACTGTGAAGGTGGAGTTTAGACAGAATACTTACAAAAATCCAGTGAATTGCATTTCTGTAGATTTTTTAGAACCTTTGACTATACATGTGGATATATATTCCATATATATTAGTATATGTATATATGTATGTATATAACCATAAATTATCAGTTTAAAATAGTTTAACTTCTAACTGATTAAAAAGTAGTTACTTATACTATTTCATAGGTCTTGAGGCAAAGGTCTTTGGTACTCACCATCCCTAAGGAAGTTTACAAGAAATTCCACCTCCGCTAATGAAGCTACATCCATCAACACACTGTCGTTAGACTGGCAAGAGTGCAGAGCCCCGAGCCAGCTCTTTCTTTCTTTCTTAAGTCTGTAGCATTTACGATTGAAGGGAGTCCAGTCAGGATCACAGTGAGTGGCATGGTATTTCCAGGAGTCCTTTTCTTTACAAATCAACAGAAAGAACAACATTTGCACAATCACTTCCAGTGTTACTCAATGTCCTTTATATAGTCGACAGTATGATTACTTTTAGTAAGTAAAACACAAAATTGATTCCCAGCACCCACATAGTGGCTTACAGCCACCTGTAACTCCAGTTCTGGGGATCTGGAGCCCTTTTTTTTTTTTTTTTTTTGGTTACATAAGCACTGGGCACACACAGCACACATACATAAATGCATGCATACAAACATACACATATATACAAAGAGAGGAAAGAAAGAGAGAGGAGAAAGGGAGGGAGAGAGGAGGCAGAGAACGAGAGGAGAGAGAGGAGGGAGGAAGAGAGAGAGGAGGGAGGGAGAGAGAGAGGGGAGGGAGGGAAACAGAGGGAGAGAAAAAGTGGAGAGAGAGGGGAGAGAAAGAGAGGAGAAAGAGACTGTAACTCGTTTGCCTAATTAAGAATGTTCTCATAGTATAAAAGGGCTGTTATGAAACATAATTTAAATGATAGTCCAAGGATTTTATACAGGGTAGGTGTCCTTATCCTGGAGCTAAAAGAGCCTAAAATTTTGTTCACTTCTTTAGAACACAGATGATGAAGTTTCATTTTGTCATTCTCCTGAGGTCACTGTGGTATCTGTGCCATCATGCTGGATGGATGGGAACTCTGAATCAGGTTTCCCAGGGTCAGCTGCCATGACACCTTAGACACTCGGGGAGAGGGTGGTGGTGTGCAGGTCAGGTTTCAGTTCTCATCTTGTTGGGGAGCTTGTCTCTCGATGGTGTCTGCATTTGGGGGTGTTTTATTAATTGATAGCAAGTGTCTCCCTTAGGAACTCATTGGGTAAGCATTACTTTTTGAGACACAACTCATTCTTTTAAAATGATCTTTAGGACACTGACATCCATTGAATCATAGTCAGAGGATGTTAGAACATTTAGATATTATCAATGGTTACCAACCTAAAAAAAACAAATGAACAGCAAGAAAAGCGTTCTTTGAAATTTCTCTCTCAATGTAAGAAAGAAGTTGAACGAGGACTTTCTGAGATGGAAACAGGGTCATGACCTGCAAGGGATCCTGAGAGGCCCAGTGAAGTGCTGTTGGGGGCTGGTCGAGGGCTAATCTAAGATACAGGCTGTGGTTCAATTCCCATTCTCCAGCAATAAAAAACAAAACTTCTCCCTTGATTTTCACCAGCCTTTCTTCAGAAGAGCTAAGAATGGCAGACAGGGTGTGATAGTGGCCCCCTTTAGTATAACCAAATGGGAAGATGGTGAAGACAGCAGGAAGGATAGGGGTCTGTGTCAAGCCTTTGATCCCTTTCTGACCTCCAAGCCCCACAGCACAGACTCCTCTTACTTAGGGGAGGAAGACTGAATTCAGTGTAGTCTTAGATTTGAGAACCAGCACCAGGGCTTCCATTGTGAAACCCAGTGCTAGGCAGAGCCCTGCAACTCCTACCACAAAGCTACTAACTGTGGGCTGAGTCTTGCATTTGGCCAGAAAGCTGACTGTAGTAATAATGGCCTTCAGGAGGCAAGGCAGAGGTCAGGACACCATCTGCTAGAGAGCAGGGAGTGAAAGCTAGCACAGCTTCCTATTGCACCACAGCCTAGTGGCCAAAGCTATGACTTAGGTCTATCCTTGATGACTATGTCTAGAACTGGGCAGAACTCTTCAGTGTCTGACAGTGAGTGATGTATCTGGATGTACCTGGCTCCAGGGAAAGGCTCGTGGGGGCAGACTTCTCTCTTTAGAAACTCTCTTAGTTCCTTGTGAACAACATACTAACTACATTGGGTAAAAGCTGACTTGGACTGCTGCCTAAGTAGAGCGACAGTGTACCAATACCAAGCTCTTAGCAAACCGGACTTGGCATTATCTGGTGACTAATGGCTTAGAGAAAACAAGCATCCAGATTAGCATTTCTAGAAAGATTGGCACAAACGAAATTAGATGAGGAAACGCAAGATAAGTGGCTAGACACTGCTGAATGACAATAAGTATTGGAAGTTTTCAAGAAACCATGCCTGCATCTGGTAGTCAAAAGAAAGTTCTAGAAGTGGACTAGCTAATCATCAGTCTGGGAGAGCTTCCATGGAAATTAAAACAGCTGCTAATAGAAGCTCATTAGGCTTAAACACACACACACACACACACACACACACACACACAAAGCAAATATTAACAGACTTAAGGGAAGAGAGAGATTCTAAAACAGCAGTAGTTGGGAATTTGTACCTCATATTTAGTGATATACAGACTGTCCACACTGTAAGCCAGAGACACAACTGCAAAGTCAAATTGCACCCCTGGCCAAATGGCCCCTACAGACATCTACATTCCAACAGCTGCCTAGTTCACAATTTTCCTCATCAGCATAAATTATTCTCCATGACAGATAATGTCGCTGGCCATAAGACAAGCCTTAACAAATTGACAAAAACTGAAATCACATCAACTATTTTTTTTCAACACAATGCAATAAAACTAGAATTCAAAAATGAGAAAGAGGAAGCTATACTTACTCATGGAAATTAAACGACTTGCTTTTGAACAGGCAATAAATCAACGAATAAGTTAAGAAGAAATTAAAAAAAAAATTCTTTTGAAACAGGTGCATGTAGAGATACAACATGCCAAAATGTATGGACTCAAGCAAACCTGGCATTAATGGGGGAGTGTATATCAACCCTCTGCTTATCTGTGAGAGGTAGACACAGCTCGAGCAACCCAGAGCCACACCCGTTCCCTTGCTGCACCTCAAGGGGTTGGTCAGTAAAACAAGAACAAACCAAACTCCAAATTAGCAGAGGGAAAGAATAATAAAGACCAGAGAAGGAATGAGTGACATGGATATTAAAAATTATAAAAGGTCACTGAAATATGCTACTAGAATTCTCCAAATACAATAGATAAGCCCTTAGCCAGACTAAGGAAAAAAAGT
This sequence comes from Grammomys surdaster, assembly GCF_004785775.1. NCBI lineage: Eukaryota > Metazoa > Chordata > Mammalia > Rodentia > Muridae > Grammomys > Grammomys surdaster. The sequence continues at coordinate 6,777,602 of NW_021604636.1, read as the reverse complement.
TCAGGTCAAACTGGAGATGGAAAGGAAGACATTGGCACTTTTGGGTAACATGGTGGACTAAAGGCTACCTCTGTGAAAGCTGCAGCTTGACAGCTCTGAACTCTGAAGCCACCATCTGTGAGTCACTGGGGCAGAGACATAGAATTCTGAAGTCCAGAAGGTGTGTGTGATACCCACCACACCATCCCTCCAGCAGGCTCACTAACACTATGGTGGTCTGAATAAGAATGGCCCCCATAGAATTTGTGCTTGGTCCCCAGTTGGTGGAACTGTTTGGGAAGGATTAGGAGGTGTGGCTTTGTTGGAGGAGGTGTGTCATTGGGGTTGAACTTTGAAGTTTCAAACGCCTCTTATTATTTTCAGTGTGCCCTCTCTGTTTCCTATTTGTGGATCAAGAACTCTCAGCTGTTCGTGACACCAAAGGCTCTAACCCATTGACTGCAAGCCTAATTAATTGCTTTATTTTATAAGTTGCCTTGGTCATGGTATTTTGCCACAGGGTAGAAAAATATCTAAGACATTACTCAAAAAGTAATGTGTGAGGATGGGTTTTCTGCCTGTACTCTTCCTAATGCTATGGTATCTTCCCATAGACTCCATTGCATTTGTGGGACAACCATCAGGTAAAACATTAACACACACACACACACACACACCCCGATAGGGGATATCACCAGGAGTCTGAGGAGGGTGAACAGATTCATCTAAGTCATAGAATACAAAGGTAAGCCTGGTCAGCAGAGGCCACTGGTATTGCAGAGAAGGGAACCCCCCCCCCCATTATAAAGACAACTGGGGAGACATTAATACTTATCCAATCCAGTTTCAGCAACAACAAAACCAAGGACAACAAAAGTCCTCAGGTTCATCCATTCAACCCCTCCATGCTTGTAACTGGCAGTGGCCAATTTCTGAGGCACCAAAAAGAAATGGTTCTGATGCTCCTCTTTTTCCCTTGGTGATTTCGGTATTGTCTCTTCCAAGCTTCCCCTGTACCTTTATGCTTTTACTTTTTATTTCCCTTCATATATTCATCAAATCTTGTTCTTGAAAGTTTTTCTATTTTGGGGCAATATTTTTTTATACCCACTCTCAGTTTCTTCCCTCCAGCCTACATTCAGGGGTATTATGAAGTGTTATTATTGGTGGTGGTGTTAAATATAGGGTCTCATGTAGTCTAGGCTGGCCTGGAGTTCCTGCCAAGGATGATCTGAAGCTCTGATCCTCCTGCTTCTACCTTCTGGTGTACATAGTGCTTAGGGTTGAACCCAGAAACCCTGTATTGCTTAAAAAAATGCTTCATAGTGTAAACTGGGCAGAGAAAAGGTGAAAGCTTTCTCCTTGAGTTCCTTTACAAAGGGGCCACTTTCACTACTTTTGTCCAGTATTTCCTGAAGTGCTCACTCACTAAAGCAATAAAGCAAAAGAAGGAAAAGCATTCAAATCAGAAAAGAGGGTTCAAAATTGTCATTGTATGTAGAGGCCATCATCTTATCATATATGCAGAGATACCACCAAACCCACAGAAAACTATTAGAATTCTATATAACACATCAGAAGTAAGGACTGTTTGGTCTGGTGTAGTGGCTCACACCTTTAATCCCAGCACTCAAGAGGCAGAGGTAGGAGGGTCTCTGTGAGTTCAAGACCAGACTGGTCTACAAAGTGAGGAGAAGACAAGTGAGGTCCAGGACAGCCAGGGATGTTACACAGACAAACTGTGTCATGAAAAACAGAACAAAACAACAACAGCAGCAGCAGTCAGGACTGTTGCTATATGCTGACGGCGAATTGTCTGATATAGAAGTAAAACCTGTTTAAAATAACTGAAAAGTAGAATAAGAAAAAATTCCTAAAAATAAATGTGTCCAATGAGTTGAAAAATCTCTGTAATGAAGTTTATAAAACAGTGAAAAAAGTCAAGAGATTATAAAAATTGAAAGGCTATCCATTGTGCATGGATTGAAAGAATCATTATTGTCAAAGTGTTCACAGTACCCAAAGTGATTTGCAATATCAGTTCAATTCCTAACAAAATACTAATGATGTTTTTTACAGAACTAAAGAAGGCAAGCCTTAATTTTGTCTGGAATGGTAAATCGCTTAAGCAGTAAAAACTGCTGTGGTGGCCCATAGGAATAAGCTTGGCCCATGGGAAGTGGCACTATTGGGAGGTGTGGTCTTGTTGGAATAGATGTGGCCTTGTTGGAGGAAGTGTGTCACTGTGTATGCAGGCTTTGGGGTCTCCTGGTGCTCAAGCTCTGCCCACTAGAGAAGAGAGACCCTCCTGCTGGCTGCCTTCAGAAGAGTCTCCTGGCTACCTCCCGATGAAGATGTAGAACTCTTTGCTCCTCCAGCACCATGTCTGCTTAAATGCTGCCATGCTTCCCACCATGATGGTAATATACTGAACCTCTGAAACTGTAAGCCTGCCCCAATTAAATGTTTTTCCTTATAAGAGTTACATTGGTCGTGTTGTCCTTTTACAGCAATGAAACCCTAACTAAGACAGAAGCTGATACCAAGGACTGTTACTGATGTGATAGGCCTGACCATGGTTTTGTTTGGAGGAATTTGGATTTGGGGACTTTGGAAAGCAGTAGAATGCTTTAAGCAGGGCTTAATGGGCCACCCTAATAGGAAAATGGAAGACAGTGGTCCTGAGAGTGATTTGAATTTTGGGGGCTTGGCTCAAGAGATTTCAGAGGAGAAGAATTTTGGTATGTTGCCTAGAAATCATTTTTGTGACATGAGTGAAGAATAAGCCTGTTGAAGCTAAAATGAAGAGATTTAGATTAATTTCATTGACAAAGGAAATCTCAAAAAAAGCCTAGCATAGAGTCTGTACTGTGGTTCACTCTTGTGAAGAGTGGTCTTCGTTGTTGTTGTTGTTGTTGTTTTGTGTGTTTAAGTGTAAAAAGCTGATCAAGCATAACAATCTTAGGAAAAACACAAAATGTATGGTTCAAGAGTAAAGGAGCACCAGGAAGTGGAATGGAGCTAAATTCTGTATTCAAGGATATTGAATGGAATTAAGAGAGTGGTGACCTCAGCACAAGATTCTACCCAGTTAAACTTATTGTTTGCAGTTGAACAAGGAATATTTACATCATGCTAGGTGTTATTATTACCTGGTTATTTTGTTTTCATTTGGACATAAGGAGATATGATTATGTGTCAAATTGACAAGGGATGGATTGTGATGGAAATTCTCAGTTGTCAACTTGACTATATCTGGAATGAACTATAATACAGAACTTGTAAAGATCTTGTGAGAGGTAAAGAAAAGCTTAGGTCCAGGAATGGTGGTACATGCCTTTAATCCCAGCATTCAGGAGACAGAGACATGAAGATCATTGAGTTCAAAGTCAGTCTACTAAGAAAGTTCCAGGACAGCCAAGCTTAGGCAGTGAAGAAAAACACTGAAAGCAAAATGTTGGTAAAGATGTAACAGAACAAGGGAGCCACGTTTCTGCCCCCGGTGAGCAGCAGAATTCAAACTTCGGCCATGTGGCACTTGCTTTAGAGTCAAGAGAAGAAGGGGTTACTGCCACAATTGACTCTGATTAGCTGGAGCTAGGAAATTAGTGGTGGTTAAGAAAAGACCAGCTGTGGGATACCTGCCAAGAAAAGCTGCTAACTGAGTGGAACCAGCCCAAGAGGAAGAAGTTTGTTGCTGTCATCAAAAATGAAAAGAGTTGGAGGTCCGAAAAGCACTTTGACATCAGACATGGAGATGAAGTTTCAAGCATCACTGCAATGAAATCTTCTGGTATTTTCTGAGAGCACAAAGAAACTGTGTTCCAGATATAGACACTGTGCTTGCATCTGGACTTAACAATGTGTAAGAATCACCCAGATGGTACTGGTTTTGAAGGCATGATGGGGTCATGGAGAGTAACTGAGGCTTGGCATTGTGAGAGACCAAGAAAGCTATTGGTGAAGGTGCAGCCTCAGTTGTAGCTGACAGCCCAGCACTCAAGGGGTCAATCCAAAGAAATTGTGGCTTGGCGCTATGAAGAGAGCCTATAAGTGGCTGTTGGATAAAGCCTAGTTGCAGCAGAAAAGTCCAGTGTATTGGAGACGCCAGTACCATGGGATAACCAACCAAGAATAGCAACAGCAGTGGAGCAGAGTTAATCAGAGCTTAGAGTGCTACAGAGGACAGAACTGAAGAAGTAAATTCTGATCTGTGGGATGACTACCAATGAAATCTGATAACAGGAAGTGAAACCAGCCTAAGATGAAGAAGTTTGTTGCCATCAACAAACATAAAAAGAGTTGGCGTTTTGGAGAGCACATTGACATCAACATGGAGATGCAGTTTCAAGTTTGCCCAGCTGCCTGTCTTGCTTTGGTCCAGTATTTTCTCATTTTGACATTTAGAATGGTAATGTGTATCCTGTGATGTTGGAAGTATGTGAATTGGTTTTTGATTTTGATTTTATAGGGGATTAGAGTTAAGAGAGTACTTGAATCTTGGAAGGGACTTTGAACTTTGGACTTTTTAAACGTTGTTGAGACTGTGATAGACTATGGGGACTTTTGAAGTTGAACTAAATGTGTTTGGACACGACTATGGGGGCCAGGAAGTATAATGTGGTGTTTGAATATCCTTGGCCCATGAGAAATGGCACTATTAGGAGGTGTGGCCTTGTTAGGGGAAGTGTGTTACCGTGTAGGCAGGCTTTGAGGTCTCCTAGTGCTCAAGCCCCACCTAGCAGGGAAGAGAGACCCTTCTGGCTGCCTTCAGAAGACAGTCTCCTGGCAGCCTTCAGATGAAGATGTAGAACTCTGCTCCTCCAGCACCATGTCTGCCTGGATGCTGCCATGCTTCCCACCATTATGGTAATGTACTGAACCTCTAAAACTGTAAGCCAGCCCCAATTAAATGTTGTCCTTTATAAGAGTTGCCTTGGTCATGTTGTCCCTTCACAGCAATGAAACCCCAACTCTAGTATTCAAAAGAGTATTGGATTGGGATGAAGACAGACTCATTAACCAGTGGAACAGGAAAAAATCTGAGAAGTGAGCCCATACATTGCAGCAGAGGATCTTCAAGGAAAGTTACAAGACCACAGACTGGAGAAAGAGGAGCCTTTTCAACAATCAGTGGTGAAGAAATAGGGTGTCCATATATGGAAAAGTAAAAATAGGCCAAGTTCAGCATTTGCAAAAAAAGATCAAATAAAAATGAATTCATAACTTATATAAAGACCTTAAATTATGGAACTGTTTGAAGAAAAGAGGGCAAGTACTTCAGGATATTGATATAGGTGAGGATCATTTGAAAAAGAAGATTCTGAAGCACAGCAATTAAAAGTAATATCAGACAAATGAGTATTGTCAAACTAAAAAGCTTCTACACGTGAAATTAGTACTTCACAAAAACAGCTGTATTTCTATGTCCATTGTAACACTGTTGGAATTTGGTCTGAGAACTGTGAGGAGAATTTTGAATGCTTGTGAGAAAGCTCCAAGAAAACAAGGCAAAAGTCTTGTGACCTCAATTTCTTCAAAACACAGAATTATTCTTGGAATAGTTTTCGTATCTCTCCCAGGAGTAGCAGATAGGAGTGACTTTATTTCAGATTACTCACTGCTTGCTGATATTATTCAATTAAAGGTTTAAACTACCCTTTCTATGCCTCTATGGAAAAACCTGTTTTTGCCATGTGTGGCTTGTCTCTGTGATTGTATACAGCTCAACTAATGAGAACATTACTCGGGTGACCTTTCTTAACCCTCAGAGTATAAATTGTCTGATGCTTTGAATAAATTGGCTTTTGCTTGGAACTTAGTCCATTCATTTATCAGCTCCATTCTCCCAGGTCCTATCTCCTCTAGAGCGGTGACATGGCATTATTTACAATAGTCAAGAACAGAAACAACCGAAGTGTCACCCAGCAAACAATAGAAAGATGTGACATATTTACACCATGCACAATATATTTAATGAAATATTATTCAGTCATAGGAGTGAAATCCTGTCATTTGGACAGCATGGGTGGACCTAGATCATTATGTTAGGTAAATTAAGTCAGGTACAGAGAGACATAGACCACGTGCTCTCATGTGGAAGGTAGCGACGTTTTCATGGATTTTGATTTTATAATTTTGACTTGTCATCATTTTGTAGATTGTGAAGTAGGGCGACAGAAGTGATAGGCTGGGCAGGGGTGGGGAGAAGCTACCCACTGCGCTGGATGATAGTGAGCTGGAGGGAACAGTGATGGGCTGAACATTTAGAAACAGGGAACAAGCATGCAGATTTTCACTAATGATTAACATTTGATGTCATAGGTATACTCAACCTGATTGAAATTAACAATGTTTATTCTTACACGTTAGTTAATTCTGTACCCTTCCAGCAAATTAAAATTTTATTATTATTATTTTTAATGTGTCATTTAGCAAAAAAGATTCCTGGCAGCTCAGAAACATAGTGTGACCCTACTGGAGTAAATTATCAGACCAACTCATTAACGAGATCCACTGATGAGACCAGAGAGTCAAACAGAAGAAAATAAAGATGATTGGAGGGTGCCGGGGGGAGAGAGGGAGAGAGAGAGAGAGAGAGAGAGAGAGAGAGAGAGAGAAACAAAAATGAAGAATGAAAGAAAAATGGATAAATAAAGAAGGAAGAAACAAAATAGAAAGTAAAGTAAACATCCATAACAGCCATAAGCAATTCTAGCAAATTCTTGAAATGATGGAAAAATTGCTACATAAAATTATGAGTGAATATTTCCCCCAGTCTCACCCTATGCCCAGTTCTCCAGCACTGCCGGTGTCAGCTGCCGTTGGAGAAAAAAACAGTTAGAACCCAAGTGGCAGAGGCAATGTTTACAAATTATGATTTAGTGTATTTTAAAATCTAAAGCTGTTTCTAATTATCCTTATAATCATTCTTTAAAAATTGGCTTTGCTGTTATTTTCACTTTTAAGTTAAGATAGTAGTTCTCACAGAAACTAAATGAGGTAATAGACATTAGAAATGGATATAATTAGGGCTGGGGAGATGGCTCAGTGGGTAAGAGTGATTGCTGAGCAAGCCTGAGTATACGAGTTCAAATCCCCAGAGCTCATGTAAAAAGTCAGGTATGTGTCTATAATCCTAGCATGGGAGGCAACTGCAGAGAGAGGAGGTGTGCTGCCTGCCAGTCTATCTCCAGGTTCAGTAAGAGACCTAGTCCAGGGGAAAGGGGCAGAGCGTGAGAGAGTGGGATACCTGATGTCCTCTGGCCTCAGAACGTTCACATGGGTATGCACACCCATACACACGTGCACATATGCCACACGTATACATCTTGTACATACACTAGACACTGTCGACTTATATGTCAGTACACACTCATACACACAGATGAATAACAACCAGTGATAAGGATAGACTTGGACTATACTAGATTATAACTGGGTATTATTTGTTTTAATTATAACCCAAATTTTGTTCATTATCTTAGTGGGGAGAGAACATTACTAATATGAAATCCGAAATGTGGTAGACATAGGAAAACCTTCAGTAGAGGTCTGTAGTTCTGCTGCATATCATGTGACCAGAGTCTAAAGGGTGCATTGTAAGATTGAGATAGCCTTAAGAGAGGCATTGGAATGGTCTCCCTGCAAAGAAATGATAATGTTTGAAGCAATGGGTACGCTGATCATTGCACAATACGTACGGAGCAAAGCACATTGCACTCCGTAATTATGTACAATTATTACGTTAAAAAGCGAACAAAGAAAAATCAACGTAATAAAAAGTACTGCTAAGTTATTTCCTTTTACCTTTAAGTTTGAGGAATCCCACAAACAAAACTCAAACTATAAAAGAAAGCATCCTTCAGTTTTCTAATGTGGAATGATGAAGGGTGAAAATCTTTAAAAAGAAGAAAGGTCAGAAATGTTGACTTGGCTCGTGTCCTTTTGCTCTGGTTTTGAGTAAATGCATTTGTGGTAGTCATGGTACTTTAGGATGGCAGGGGTCACTTATACAGTTTTATTCATATAGCCATAAGCCTTAGTTTTCCAAGGCCCAATTACGAATTATTTGCAAGAACAGAGAAATTTTAAGGGGTGGAGGGGACATGTCAACAACCAAAGGGCGATTGAAGGAGCACGTACCGAGGATTTCCTGAGCAGTGTGGTTTAGATACCGCTTGCATATATAAGGCAAGGTAGACTCGCAGTCCCTGCTCCTCCAGGCAGCTGAGGCAAACTTCAGGGTTCCACAATGATACTCAACAAATGACCCAGGAGTTACCTCTGAAAATCAATACACAGAGAAATGCAGTTTCAGCACAGAAGGTAGCCGTTCTCGTTGCCTCAGTAGCGCCCCCTACAGAACACTCACTATGATTGTGATTACTGAAGTTCAAGTCTAGACCTGACTACAGGAGCCACGTTTGCTGTATCAAAGTAGCGGAAATATTTTACAATTTGTTGCTATTTTGAAAACAGCAGTCTATCTTTGACCCCCATAGACCTTCAATGTTAACTAAATAGATTATCTTTCTGGCTTTTTCCTTCTGCAAAGCTTGCCTTGTAGGAAGTCAGGAAGAATAAAACAATATTTATAAACCACTAGGTGTGGTGGCATACACCTGCAATCTCAGCACTTGAGAGGTCAAGGCAGAAGGACTGAGAGGTCCAGCCTTGCTTGGCTAACCCAGGAGAGCTTGACCCAAAGGGGTAAAAATTAACCACTCTCAGAATAAGATATTTTTTTGTAGGACTGCTCTAAGTCCGCAGCATACCCCTGCATGTTGAAGGTAAATAAGATGCCGCAGGTACCTTGGCTCCAGTTCAGGTAGCTGAGTGGTGTTCCATCAGACCACTGCCAGCCAGCGTTTTCATCCAGCTGATTCAAACCAATCCACACTTCTTTAGCTACCCGGCTCAACTGCTCTGAAAAGAAAATCACGGTGTTTCAACAGAAAAGCAAATAGACAACACAAAAAGAAAGCCAGACGCAAGGCTCCACTGCTTTCTTGAACTGCTGTTTCTTCGTGCCTTAGAGCCATAGGTAGTGCCAGACTAAGATATAAACAAGGGTCATGTCCCCTATGCTGGGGCTTCAGTGAGACAAAGCAGGGTTCTGCCATCTGTAGTTGTAGTCACACAGCCAGCTCCTGAAGACCTGCAGACAGCAATAAGCAATGACCCGCTCTGGTCTATCTGAAGGTGCGTTGTTCCAGACTATGAGGCTCTCCCATTTCCTGCAGCTCACACACTTCCCGTTTTAGATGGTGGAGGCACAGGTGACCATGGCCATGCTCATAGAGTGAAGGGAAGCAAGTGTTCACATTGGGTGAGCTGGAGCCCAAGCAGAGTTGCTGAAAGCTGTCTGAAGAAAAGCATCATAGTGCCAGAGCCCAGTGTTCTGAGGCCTCAGCAGGAGGGACCCAGCCTGTGGGCCCACACACTTGAGAAGAGGATTTTGTGGTTCTGTGGTCCCTGCTTCTAAACACGGTACTTCAGCATCTCCCCAGTTAATCCGACCATGTCTCTTCAATGGATACTGTAAATAAACAGGACTGACATGCTTGCACAGAACAATGTGACCAAAGAAATTGTATAATTATGGTTTTTCTTTTAGTGTGCTTAAGTTGAAAAACAGGTTTTTTTTTTTCCTAGTATGAATGTGTACTACTTGTACAATAAAATTGGGGTAGAAGGAACAATCTATGTCAATAACTTTCAGTGAAAATGTCTAATTTTGTGACCCTCTCTGATATTGCTGTTTTGACATGTCTTCTGTAAAGGAGGGCACCATTTTTTTTCTGATTTATGTGCTTCAGATAATTCACCCACTCCCTTCCTCTCCTTCTTTTCCCTTTCTCTCTCTTTGCCTCTCTCTTTATCACTCTGTCTCTCCATGTGTCTCTCTGTTTCTCTCTTTGTGTTTCTGTGTGTCTGTTTATCTCTTTTTCTTTGTTTCTATTTGTCTGTCTGTCTGTCTGTCTGTCTGTCTGTCTGTCTGTCTTTTGTAAATGCAGGGACCTAGCCTGAAATTGCAGGCAGGTTATATTTAGAGAGTGAGTGTCTGGGCTTGCCTCCTTCCTGTCATTTCAGAACAGTAATTAATAACAGCCCTGTTACTCTCCCAAGTTCCTCTGTTTGGACCATAGGTTTTGTGGCTATCAGGGCAAGGATTGAGTGTATTCACATGTAAGTCTGCTGGTTCTTCTCAACAATTGGACATTTAAATACAACAGTGGAAGTTCAAGGAGTCTGGACACTTTTTAAAAAAGATAAAGGTGCTTTAACACTAAATAGAACATATTGTATATAAACTCCATATCCAAGTTTTTGTGGCATTATATCCAGTCTTTTGGGAGTCGACTCTGAGCAGAAAGGGGCTATCATCTTTGCAGCCATCTTGAGCCATATACCCTGACAAGAGACTTGTTTTCAACAGCCTACAACAGCTGAGCACACTCTGATAATTATTTTGATATACCCATGATTTCCTTTCAATCAAGGCCAGGCAGTGGTGGCACACGCCTTTAATCCCAGCACTTGAGAGACTCAAGGCGAAACTTGAGGAGAGATATAAAAGGAGAGACTTGAGGAGAGAACAGAGCAGACTCTGTCTCGTCTCCAGATCAGACTCTGTCTCGTCTCCAGATCAGACTCCCTATCTTATCTCCATTCTTCGCATCTCCGTCCCTACTCTCTCTCTTGCTAGACCCTGACCCGCGGACCGGAGAAGCAGAATGGGCTGTTACACAGTCTCTTCTTAAATCAGTTGACCTTCCCATAAGGTCTGGGTGGATTGGAAGATTCACTGACAGGACATGTAGAAGTGATATTGTAAATAACATAATTCAAATATTAGTTATTCTTAGAATTACTCAATGTACTCAAAACCATGCAATTGTGCTTACTAAAATACATAAAAAGATCATACAACTTGTAATTAGTGTTTAAAAGTACACACACAGAAACAAAAACAAAACAAAAAATATCATCCATCCAAACAATCAGATAAAAAAAAAACCCAAAAAACCAAAAACCAACCAACCAAACAAACAAACAAAAAACCCCAATCCCTCTCCCCTAGTCTATTTACCTTTATAAGTAAGTTTATCCTTAACACATGAATACAAACTCAGGACTAAATCCTTTTGGATGTTTCTTGTCATCGGTTACAGCCTAGATAATTCTCTATCTCACAATTTGGTGACTAGCAAGAGATATTAGACTCGTCTCACCACTAAAAATACTTTGGTTAGGACGGTTTCTGTCTTTATGAATAGACTTCTATTTTCCCAAACAATCTTGAAAGCCTAATTATAGAATTGAAATGTTTAAATAAAAGCCATTGACATATCTTATTTTTTTTAAATTGCTATTCAAGTTTGATGAATAGGTACAAATTCTCCCATGAGAAACCGTGGCAGTTAGGACAGATAACAGCTGTAATTCATGAACGGCGTGCAAGCTTTTGCACAAGACTCATTACACATTAGTAATGATTTGGGAAATTGTCATTTTACTCCAAGAAGATTCATTCAAATTAGTTTTGATGATAATTCCCCACTTGTGCAGAGCTGTGGAGGAAAGCTGAGCAGTCCCTGTGCATCCATTTAACACAGTCAGTTCTGGAAGACGTCTCAGGCTTTGTAAAGCTGTGAGCCTGCCTCTTTCACCATCCAGTGAATCTCATCCCATGAATACAGATAAAGTAGCTGGGACGCAGCACATACCTATGTGTGGGAATGGACGCTAGTGATAAACAAATATCAAAGTAATTTTATCTGCCTACTCCAAAGGAAGATTGATAGGTTACTACAAGCTATGATACTCAGTAATAATTAAAATGAGATGTAGGCTGGGAAAGATGCCTTGGTAAGTAAGAGTGCTCACTCTGCCAGCATGAGGGCCTGAAGTCACATTCTCACTACCCACATCAAAAGCTGGACATGACTAGTATGCTTGTGACCTCAACATTTTGGGGCAAATACAGGAAGACTCCAGGAGCTCACTGGTCAGCTAGCCTAGCGGAACCTGTGAAATGCTGGTTCAGATAAAGACTCTATCTCAGGAGAATAAGGCAGAGAGACAGAAAGACATCCGCCATCTTGCTCTGCCCTCCAAGTGTATGTGTAGGGGCATCTGCACACTCACGTACATATGACACACATATAATACACACACACATGCACACACACACACACAACACAATATAGAACTATATATCCACCTTTACAGACAGGAACACATACAGGTAAAATAAATAAGCAGATTATAAAAATGTATACACTGCCATTAAGTGGTCAGCTCACACTGTTTGTTATGGATGTGAGACTCTTTCCTAAGGCTTCCCCTGCATTATAAGATACATTGTATACCACCAACTAGCTACTATTATTATTTCCACTTCCTAGAAGGGAAAGCTGAAATGTCAAGAAGCTAAATCACTGCTTGAGTAGCCCTGCAAGTAGTGGTGGCAGGCTTCAGACACAGACAGGAGTCTCTCTCTTCCTTCTGTCTGTGTACTAGATAGTCCCTTGGATTGCACAGGCACCTTGTGTTTTTATACTGTACTGGTCTCTATTGATACTACCGGCTAGGTTTTGTTTGTTGTGGTTGTCAACCTTACACAAGCTAGAGTCATCTGGAAAGAGGAAGACCTCAAGTGAGAACATTGTTTCATCAGATTGTTCAGTAGGCAAGTCTGTAGGGCTTTTTTTGGATTCATCATTGATGTGGGAGGCTCCAGGCCACTGTGGGTGGTGACACCCTGGGCAGATGGTCTTCAGTGGTATATGAAAGCAGGCTAAACAAAGCCAGGAAGCAGCACTCCTCCATGGCATGTACTTCAGTTCTGCCCTTGAGTCCCTGCCCTGAATTCCCTCAGTGATGACTAGCTATTACCTGCAAGTATACAAGGAAATAAACCCATAAACCCTCTCCTTTCCAAGTGACTCTTGGTTATGGTGTTTATCTCAGCAACCAGAGGATTATGTCTGCCTGCATATTTACTGCTTTGGCAGAGCATGGTTATCCCTAAGTTGTAGAACTATGGCAGATTTTTTTCCATTTGCTTTTCTTTCTATATGATTGAATTTCAAATGCTAAAATAACTACAGATGAAGTAAAATTAGAAAAAAAATGTCTGAAACTCAATCAAATGAATGAATTTAATAGTTCTTAATGTTTCTATTATTAATTATTATTAAAAAAATATTAATATGTGAGTGGAGGTTCGTGCTTACAGTGGTGAGCGTGTGGGGGCATGGACAGCTCTTAGGACTTGCTTCTTTCCTGCCACATCATGGGATCCGAGAATTGAGCTGAGGTTATCAGACCTGCAAACAAGCACCTCTACCCACTGAACTACCTTGTGAAGTGGAAGAAGCACACTTTCCAGCTCATTTTCACAATTTTGTTTGAGGCAGGAAACAAAGAAAGGAAAAATTATGGGCACATGGGAGGGAAAGCATGGGGGAAAAGCCTTTATCCCAGGTCTGGTTTATCCATCCTATTGATGGAGACAGGAAGCCTCAGGTACCATTGACTACTGATAGGGTAGTCAAAATTGTTCATGAAGACAATATAATTTTTTTCTCAAGGTACCTTGTCAAATATAAGAAACAAATTGTGTGTACTTTTAAAACTTATAAAATAGTATTTCTAAAGTTATATAGAACTTTGAGCTCCCTACATTCCCCTCCCCCTCCTAAATCTAAACCATACCCTTCATAAATCACCTTATAACTTTAGTCAGAAGAATATTATTTAAAAAAACAAATATCAATTTCTTTTTAAAAAATATATTTATTTATTTATTTATTTATTTATTTATTTATTTTTGTACACTAGTGTTTTGTCTGCATCTATGTCTGTGTGAGGGTGTCAGATCTCCTGGACCAGGAGTTACAGGCAGCTGTGAACTGCCATGTGGATGCTGGGAATTTAACCCAGGTCCTCTGGAAGAACAGCCAGTGTTCTTAACCACTGAGTCATTTCTCTAGCCCCAGAAGAAAATTCTTGAACCTTTAATATTGGTTTAAACTATATCTCTGAGAAATGTTTTGAAATGGGAGAAGAATGATTTCTGAGAAATCTTTAGATATGTAACTTAAGTCCAGCAAAATTCTACAAATATTTATTGCAAAGATAACTAGATAGACTCTCTTGAGAAGCTGTTAGCAGTGTTTGGGTCTGCCTTATTTTTTTCCCTGGGTGCTTCTCTACTAACCCCTGTGTTTAAGATCATGTTAAAAATGTCATTTACTAAATCTCTAATTGTGATTCATATCGGGCCACTCATACCCATATATTCTTTTTTGTTCATTGAGCAACAAACTCTGCATTTGTCTGAATAGAGGTTCCTAACAGACAGGAAACCCTTCAGGCTGATATAGAGGATAGACTGTACCTGTGCTTCTGTGCTTTTCACCATTGACTAAATGGGAGCTTGTCTGGGACCCAACTAAATCATTGGTGGATTTCATTGGCAGTTCCTTAGCTGATCTACCCTGATAAACACAGCTCATATTTCATCTTGGTTTCTTTGTTTCTGTTTTCAGGCCAAAGACCTATTTGATGTTTATTAAAATAAGTGTTATTAAAAATGAAGATAAAAATTTCCTAGCATTGACTACATCCCATTCTTGGGTCAGATAAAACAATGCATAGCTTATCTAGAAGGACATTTCCATGAGATCTGATTTACCAGAGCCAAGGCATTCTGTTGCCTTAAGGTGATCAGTCTGAGATGCCGTAGGAAACCTGTCTCCCCAAACAGCACATTCCAGGCTGAAGTGTACTAGAAATGGCCACTTCTAAACTTTATTTTGACCCTATATCTTAGATTTATTTGTCTTTTGATAAATCTCCAACACTATCATATTATGTATCCATAAAATTATTTTCTTTGTCAAAGCACAGTTTTGTTTGAATGAAGGTTTCTAAGGGAAAGGGACCATGTTAGCCTGATGTGGGAACAAAGTAAAGCTGTTTTCCATCCCCATCACTGCTGGCCCTGTGAAATACTATTGTCTTATATGTGCAGGTGGCTTTTTTAAAAAATTTTTTCCACTAATATTAAAGTTTTGGAATTTACAAAAGGGTCTATGATGGGCCTGGATACTATGATGGATAAGCTAGTAACAAGTAGACTATTTCATTATTTACCAATGGAACTGAATGTCGAGATTCTGCCGGTGATGAGAATTGGTACTTAAGTTGAGGAGTTCCTCCCACCTGCAAGAGTTGCCGGTCACCTGGGTCATGTGCTAGAGCTTCAAATTCCTTTCCTCAAGGGGAAAACTGAGGCATAAGTAGGTGTGAAAGAGAATGGTACAGTGTTCATAGAAAACACATTTGGGATTAGAGGGGTATTAGATGGCTCAGTGGGTAAGGGCACTTGCCACTAAACATGAAAACTTGAGTTTGATCCCCAGAACCCATATGCTTGAGGAAGAGAACTGACTCTTAAAAAATTGTCCTCTGACAACTGTGTGCATGTACACACACACACACACACACACACACACACACACACTCAAAATTAAGGTTTGAAAATTCAGAATTGGAATTTGGACTATATTAAGAAAAGAAAAACACTTTTAAGGATATATTATTTTGTGTCCAAGGACAGAATTGTCCACATGATCCATTTTGTTGCATTATTAGCAATGTGCACCATTTCTGTACTTACTCATTAAGAAAGCTTCTTCATCTTCATCTTTAATGCTTAACAAAGCACCTCCTTGCATCAGGCATGAAGAATGTGCCTCATTCCAAGGGAGAGACGAGAGCAGGTTGAATTGGTAGCAAATGTGTGAATTGCTGTCTCTTTGCCACATAGCGTCACAGAACACCTTTGTAGAGGCTGAAAACAAAGTTCGTTAAAAACACTCATGGCAGTATTCTCTCTGCAGGGATATCTATGATACATTTAAAGAAAATGATTCCGGCTTGCAAGCTCTGAAACTTTAGTGCCTTGACTAGGTCTTTATGAGAAATATGCATTGCTGTTCCATTAATATCTTGTGGTTAAGCATGTTCTAAATTTACCTCAGGAAGCTCAAGAAATAATCAGTAAAGAATCTCTGATACTTCCAAGGGAATAAGAGAAGTTAGTCTTAAGAGAAAGAAATGGAAATGAAGTATTTTTTGGAAATAATATTTGATTCTTTAATAGGCAAGCATTTAGAACTCCATGTTAAACATGGGAATTGAATATTTTCTTAGGATAGTCATTAATGCTGTTCCCAAACCCTTTCTCTTCTAATCCCAAACTGCCAAGATGGGGTGAACATGATGGAGTAGCTATATGTGTCAAACATGAACACAGTTTCGCCCAGCATAGGGATAATGATATCAACATTAAGTAGTTCTTTCAGACAAATAGAAACACAATCCACTTGTAAGGCACTGGTGAAGATTTCATAGTATGCTTAAAAGTAAATTTAATAGAGTACAAAGCATAGATCTGAAATTTGGAGTTTATTGAAATGACAGAAAACAAAGGCCTAGTTGTGTGCTTTTGCTAAAGTTCTAAACCAACCCCTGAGCTGAACTAATTCTCAAACACAAACTCACTCACACAAATCCAAAGTGTAGAAAACATCAACTGTATTTTGGCATATGTATAACTGATGGACAGGCAACATGCTATAGTCTAGACTGTTCTTTCTCTAAGTATAGTCCTTAAAGTAAAGTGACGTCAGGACACTTCCCATGACAGTTTGGTACATAATGCCTATAGAGTTCTTCTACAAATACATCATGTGTACTACCACACTGAAGACTCCTAGATTCCTGTGCTTAAGAAACGTGCATAATACTAATTTGATATACATCAAACTGACTTGACAATGAAATCTTTTTTGTGTGTTCTTTCTTTTTTTTTTAACCTAGACTACTTAGATAACTTCCTTGAGAAATGTTGAAGTTTGATTTCATGTCTAGTTACTGCATACTTTTTCAAGAACCAAGTTAGTTAATTAGAAGTTAGTAAATAATTTACAACTAAAGACACCTATAGTATTTCCTGCCTGATATATGTATTTATAAATGAGTTCAATATTAAAGAAAAACAGAAAAAAAATGATTGTCACCAAACAATGTTTAAGGGAGGGGAGGGAAGAGGAGGTGGAGGAAAAGGGGAAAATTTAGAAACCACTTTGCTGGGATGGTTAGAATGCTCTCATTGAGATGGAATCCATCATTGGCTTTAGGTGGAATGGTAGGCCTTCCCTCGAATGGACAATACACTGGGTTTAGATTTTAGATCGGCTATGTTCCCCTGGCATGGCTGTGAGATCCTGAAAGTTGATTAACAACTTTCAAAAGAGATGTGGAGAGTAATACAGCCCATGGAGAGAAACAGCCCTTTGGAGATTAGCACCCGGGGCTGCCTGCACAGAACTGTAAATTCTAACATCTGAGTTAAACAAACGTGAATGGTAAATGAGCTGACTTGTTAGTGTCTACTGCAAACACGTGTCTGAAGTTTCTCTGTTATATAGACTTAGACATCATCACAGATAGTATAAACCTAAGTCAACTAACATACCCCAGCTATGCATACACAGTCCACATGTATCACTCGAAAAACCCTCATGGCAACTATTTAATATGAAGAATTTGAGGAAGTCCCGAAATAAGATCATATTGAAAG
The DNA here is from genome assembly GCF_004785775.1 of Grammomys surdaster. Lineage (NCBI taxonomy): Eukaryota > Metazoa > Chordata > Mammalia > Rodentia > Muridae > Grammomys > Grammomys surdaster. The sequence continues at coordinate 6,759,961 of NW_021604636.1, read as the reverse complement.
GGCAAGACCAGCTCTTGACAAAAACAGAACCCAGGCAACAGCTTTTCTTATCATGCCTATGGCTGTGGTCTGTATTATAATTCAGACTTACTGTCAGGTCTTTCTCCATGTCAGGAGTGAGCGGCAGGTGTTCTGTCCCCAGGACTAACCTCTGCCTGTTACCACCTTCAAGTAACCACAGGCCACTCAGACACACCTGCTTTATGGAAGGGCTTTGAGATTGTCCCTTAAAGACAGTCGTTCCTAATGCTTGTTTCAGGAAACATCTGCTTTACAACCAGGATCAGGTTTTAAAAGTGTGTCCTTGATCTCAATCCCAAACCTGACCCAGAAACTGAGAGCAGGGAATCACCTTGCTTTTTTTTTTTTTTTAATTCTGCTACAAAATTGTTACAGTGTCTCAGTGATCATTCCAGATGAACGTGGCCAATCTAGGGTCTACACTACTCTGTATTAGCCATCTCAGGCCATTTGACCTAAAGGCTACAATGACGGATTTCATCTTAATGATGAAGGATTCCATCTCAATGAGGATATTCTAGGTACTACCTGGAAAGTGGTTCCTAAAAATCTTTTCCTTTTTCTTCCTCCTTTCCCTTCCCTTAAATATCATTTGGTGACCACTTTGTTTTCTTTTGATTTTAATACTGAACTCATTTACAAATACGTGTATCAGCCAGGAAATACTGTAGACATCTTTAGACATACAAGGTCTCAGCCATTGGATCAGTTTCTTCTTGTTTTCTCCCACCACGAACTCTCCGATCTTCCTTGGACCTTTCCTATTGAGAATTTCCCTTCTGTGCAAACAGGTTACTCCTCATATTGAGATTTCCTTTATGTCTAAAACAGGTTAATGGATGAATGTAGGTCAGAACCCTATTTTTGTTTTCTGAGAAACCACATTGAAGCCATCAAGTGATTTCACTTCCCTGAATCTTTAGTGCCTCAGTTACCCCATTTCCAGATGCATTTCAAGATGGCTGAGTATCTTTGTCTTTAAAAAAGAGTTAAAAATATCTCCCTAATTTATTCTCCCTATCCTAGCTATTTCCTTCTCTCTGTTTCAGTAATTATATACTTTTATGCACATACTGCCTGTAATTCCTCATCTCCTAAAGTTTTTATTGCAACATAAGTCATACACCATGTAATTCAGCTATTGAAATTCCATAATTCAATCTTTAGTATAGTCAGAAGAGTGTGGAAGCATCATAATTGTTTTAGAATGGTTAAATCATATAAAGAAGAAACACAGTACTCTTGAGGGCTGACTCCCCACTTCCCTTTTGGTCTTCATTCCTACCCGCCTCCAGTCCATTTAGCTTTATTGTATTATGATGGCAGCCATTAATGTAGTTTCTGTATTTATATGTTTGCTTTTTATAGATTCCATATAACTGAAATTATATAATATGTGCTATTTTGTGCCTGGTTTTGTTCTCTTCAAATTATGTCTCTAAGAGTTATTTATGTTATGGCATGTATCAATATTCCATTTTTCTTTTACTCCTTAATAGTATGTATTATATGATATGCTACTTAGCAGTTTGTCCATTTGACATAACTAGAGTCATACTGGAGGAGGGGACCTTAACTGAGGAATTGTCTTCATAAAACTAGCCTGTGAACATGTCTGTGGGGCATTTTCTTGATTAACGGTTGACGTGGGAGGGCTGTGGTGGATTGAATAAGCTCCCATATTTGAATGTTTGGTTCCTGTAGTATTTGAGGGGTCACAGTAAAGAAACTGCTGACATGACTGCTCCATGTCATGGTTAAGGGGAAAGTTTTTATTATAGATGAAAGAGAAGGAGGGAGGGAGGGAGGGAGGGAGAGAGAGAGAGAGAAAGAGAAAGAGAAAGAGAGAGAGAAAGAGTAGCAGACTGAACATGGCCAGAGCTCTCTGTGAGAAGAGATAAAATAACCAGAGACAGAGAATCAGAGAATGGAGGGCATGTGGTGAGAATAGACAGGTTCTAAGGGAGGTGAGTAGCTGGAGGAGGGAAGCCCATTATCTGGAGGGTCTGAGGGCAGAGGAGGAGGTGAGGGGAGCTAGGATGCTAGTGTGGACTTCTAAATCTGTAACAGATATTTTATGATCCTGAGGATCCTAGTATGGGCTTTGATATACAATGTCAATGGAGCCATCCATCTCTTCTGCCCAGAGGTAAGGGAAAAGTCATGTCTCTATTTGACAGATGGGAACTGGTTTTACAAGTTCTGAGGAACTCTGGCTAACCTCCAGAAATCCTCCTACAGTTCAGGTTGATCTCCTTTTTGAATATTTGTAGAACCTTTTGTAGTTTGGGGAACTGAAAGTGCCTTTGGAACCAACACCCAGGTGGTGAACTATTTAGTAGGAATCAGGAGGTGTGGCCTGTTAGGGAATGTATGTCCCTGAGTATGGAATTTGAGGTTTCAAAGCCCACTTGTTCATGTAAGATATAAACTCTGAGGGACTGATCTACTGTCACAGCTGCCTGACTGCACATATCCTGCTATGATGGTCACAAGTGCACCCTCTGAAACTGTAAGCAATTCCCCAACTAAATGCTTTCTTTTATAAGTTTACACATTTATGGTGTCTCTTCACAGCAATAGAGTAACTAAGACAAGGGGCTTGCTCACTGGAGGTGGTACCACCCCTGGGACCTTTCTTTGGATTGCATAAAATCAGGATTCCTTTTATGTTCTAGCTACAATGTCCCTACAAGGCAAGTGACTTGTGAATATTTTCTCCCATTTGAAGGAGATCTTTGGTGGTGAGTGTTCTGGGAATAGAATGTGGGGGTGTTAATCACACAGGGCAAGGACTGAACAACCTAACTGCTCTTCTCAATGACTTGATGGGTTCTTTGAAGCACACATTTTCTTGGTTTTGTTTTTTAAGTTATTATTGATGAAGAGAGATATAACACATTGTTGATCCATTTTTAGGGACACTGGTGAGGGTGGTGGTTATGATTGGTGGCAATCTATCCCATTACATCATTCAAAACTGTCTTAACTGAGCAAAGCCCAGGGGTGAATTGGATCATCCCAGAGGATAGAATTCCAAAAATATCTCCAAATGTAATTCTCTGTGTGTGTGTGTGGCAGCACACAACCCAGACAGAGCTGGCATGGCCCAGACTTGCCTCTAAACAAGCCAGAGTTGAACACTGTTTATTATGCTTATTTCCTAACAGAGTTTAACCCTCTTAGAGTTACTATGTTTGTCCATGTGTTAAGTTTAAATCTTGCTCCCTTACAATCAACTTTTACTAACAGCAGCCATCATCTTACACATAGATATTTTAAAGATATTCCTTGTAAGATTAGATGAGACACAGGAGTGTGAATCTTTGTTTCGTTTCTCTCTGTGTCCTGTCTGCTTGTTGACTCATGGAAAGAGCACTCAGCCAACTCGGATTGCATTCCTTGACCCGTCATTTTGAGTTATGTTGGCCACCAGAAACTGAAAGCAATAAGGAAGGGAGAAAGATGGCTCTAATGTACACCATATCAACATGTTCTCTGCTGCTGTGGGGAGGTCAGGGAGTGGGAAGTGGGCTGAGGAAGTGTCCCTCCCCATCACCTCCTGCAACTGCTCCCCCCAGCCTACCTCTCCCCCCAGCTCAACAAATAGCCTGGGGGAATAAAGAAAGCCCTAAGCTCAAGAAAACCAAGCTCCAAGGAGAAAAACTGAAATTGGCTACAAATGACAGGGGTAGGAGGTGGGGGTTGGGTGACAAAAATTCTTCTCAGGAATTTAAGAAAACTGTGCTGGTCAGTTTGTCAACTTGACACAAGCTTTGGTCATCTGGGAAGAGGGAACCGCAATTGAGAAAAATGCCTCCATTAGTATGGCCTGTAGACAAGCCTGTGGAACAGTTTCTTGATTAATGTGTGTGGGCACCCTGGGCAGGGGCTCCTAGGTTGTATAAAAAAGCAAACTGAGCAAGCCATGAGGAGCGAACCAGTAAGCAGTGTTCCTCCCTGGCCTCTGCTTCTGTTCTGCCTCCAGGTTCCTGCCTTGACTTTTCTTCATTGTAGATGTGTTTGGGACTAGGAGCCAAATAAACCCTTTTGGCCCCTAATTGGTTTGTTTATGTTTTATGAAATGCCAGAAGAAGTAAACTAATTTATGGTTAAATTTCTTCATGTCATTCTGGTGTGTAGATAGAGTGAGCCTGAAATAACTTGCATGTTGAAGATTCCCTGGTGAAGAAGTACATGTACCAGATTCACCTTAGCCCTTGTCAAAAATGCAGATGCCTGGGTCCCACATTCTGGACTATTCAGTCTCCTGGGTCCCACATCCTGGACCATGGGGCCTCTTCTCCCAAGTAATTCTAGTGTATCACCTCCAATATTGCCTGCACTTTCTGGCACAGAGCAAGATTGTCCGTCTTTGAGGGGAACATCCAATGCTTTAAAACTCTTTAACATTCACCATTATCTATGTCCAGTCTAGTGGTAGGACCAGCCATGATGAGGCTAGATCATACATTCATAAGTAAAAGAATCCATGCTGAAAGGATGGGATATACCTCAGTGGTAGAGTGCTTGCCTTGGCCTGATAAAGCCTTCAGATTCAATACCCAGTACTGCCAAAACAAAACGTGTGCTGAATAGTGATAGCCTGTCCCCATGAGTACTTACTGAGCATCTGCTGCTCTCGGTGTCTTTTATGCACTGTTGGATTGAACATACACAATAACCCTAATAGACAACGCTATGGTCTTCATTTTGTCACAAGCACTTTCTAAAGATTCACTGCTGAGAGGAAGTTAGACTCATCTTGGTTTGTCTAAATTAAACACCGCCACTCTTTCCTATTTACCGAACCCTGTGGCTTTTACATTGGAAAATAACTCTGTAGATAACTTATAAATCACACTACTGGGACTTAGCTCTTTAATTTACATTTTTTAAAAAAAATTAACGTTGCATCTTATTGTATTCATGGAAGGGAGGAAGGCATGGAGGAAGAGGAGGTGACATATTCTCTGGTTCTCAGGAGCCAATGTAAGAGAAACAGAATACAGAAAGCAGAAGCTATAAGTACCCCTCAAAACTTAGAAACAACAGGAAATCTTTTAGTAAAAAGAAAAATAATCAAGAACTACCTGAAAAATACAAGTAGCTGTTTTATTGTGTGTGTGATATTATATATATGCTGTTTGGAAGCACCCTGCTGGGAAGCTGGCATTGGCAAGTTCACAGACTATTACAATTTGATTCCAACTAAATCATCCTTATGTACATACGTAATGAAGAGGAGCTAGTTAGCATCTCTTGAATGTAGAGGGGGAAAGGATTATGAATTAGAATTGTCTCTTCAAGTCAAAAACAAACCTCAAATCAAAATCTAGACTGGTGTGATCAGCAGGCTCACTCAGACATCAGCCTGTTAGCCCTGATGTTTTTCTTTCACTACAGGTAAATTTCCAATCATTCTTGATTCATTCATGACATATGGAGACGTATTTATTCTTACTAGGATCTGGGCAGAGTCCCCATTTCTCGTCTTCGTCATATCGGCTTGTGGTGGCACACCACAGCAGCTGTTCTTTGTGTCCTTCTCGGATACATTCATGGTGCCACTGATTTTTGAACTGGAAAGGAAACATGCAAGGCATCCCATGGGCATTCCCTTTTAACGTATATAAATCTAGGAGAGAAAAAGAATTACAGTCAAATACAGTGTCAGTTTCTTTTGGGAAAGTGTCAGCTGTTAGTGCATTTTTATAGGTTGTAAGCCTTCCCCCAGGCAGGGACTTGTTAAAAGCTCCTTGAGCCCTTGGGGCCTCACCAGGTAGCTTGCACAGATAGGCCAGGCTTTCAGAAGCAGTGGCAAATGGTTTGTCCCTATGTTTATCTAGCTTTTTGTTTACTATGGCTATTGCTCACAGCAGCATGCAAATGTGTGAATGAAATAAAAAGGAAAACGCAATGGAATTTTTCTCTTAAAGTATTGGCTAGCCCTCACTGTCTGACTCCAACAGTTTTGTAGCCATCTATCCGTGCATTTGATTGGTATTGTAGATCACAGTCCTGTAAGCAAAACAGTTGTCTTCTTCACCACATCAGAAGTGTTCCCAGGTAGAAGGAAGGGTTGGGAAAGGTCATACCTGAGTATCTAGCCATGCTGCCCCCCCCACCATTTGCATACAAATTTGTATAACTGGTCTGAGAGACTCACAGAGGCATTTGAGTATATAGGCTGGGGAAGTATATAGGAAGAGGGATTGATTTACACAGCCTTGCAGGACTGTCCTTGGCGTCTTGCACAAACCTTCCAGTGTGGCTGCTTTTTGCCCTCCGGGTGTCCAGGCCATACCCCCTCACCCATGTTGCATAAGTAAGCCTAACAAGGCATTTCATCCTCGGAGCTAACTTTGGTACTCTCCCAAGACCATTGGTTTGTCATTGGGATCTTATGTAGGGGAAAGACATTGTCCCTGCAGAAGGAACCTCAAGTCTGAAGAACTGGAGAAAGGAGTGCTTGTGGAATAATGGAGACTCCAGGGAGTGGACTCCAAGCAGTTTCTCAGATTGCTGTTACATACTTCCGTCTTTATTCTGAGGGTGGTGGGAAGTCACTGGCCGGTTTCAAATGAGAAAGTGACAAAGTCAGACTTCCATTCTTAAAAAGAAAAAGAAAAAGAAAAAGAAAAGAAAAGAAAAGAAAAGAAAAGAAAAGAAAAGAAAAGAAAAGAAAAGAAAATCACTGGGTACACTGTGACAGCCGGAATGGAGAAAGCGAAGTGGGCTAACCAGTGAGTAAGCTTCTATCCACAGCAATACTGTGGTTTCCTTGGTAACAGGAGTGTCCTTCTAGGGTTTCTAGGGTCTTGGACATGGCCAGCAAAGCTGCTTTCACCCAGTGCTCTCTCTCAGATAGTGCTTGTGTCCCGAATTAAAAGAATGAAATTCATGGATCACAGAGGGAGAGTTTTAGAAACCTATTTTAGATTCACAGGTGAGGGCTTAAGAGGTGGTGGTGGGCAGGGCTGTAAAGCAGGAAGGCTCCTGGGAACTCAGGTACCATCCTGCTGCCAGTCTGGGCCTTTTAAAGGACTTGTGGAAGAAACTGGGCTGAGGTAAGAGGAGGAAGGTGAACTGGTCAGTCCAGTTGCCCAACCACAAGGTGTTCAGGCACCTCCTCTTCCTCTTCGTCAGGCAGATACCATAGCCTCCTCTGTGCTTTTAGGAGATGAAAGAGAAGCGGAAATCAACATTCCTCTGGCATTCCAGGTCTCCAGCAAAGACATTCTCAGAGCCTCAACCCACCTGACCAGTTTCTAGTTCCTGTTTTCATCAAGATGGCCATGCAGAGCAGGTCAGTTGACTGCTTGCTTTGAGTACTGCAAAAAGTTCATCATCCTTGGCCATAGTGGCAATTAAAGCCACTTGGGATTCAGCTCGTGAGTTCTAGGATGGGGAGAGGGGTGGGGGAAGGGCAGGTATCTAAACCATAGTCAATGAAGTCATCCGGTCTTCATCTATACAAGAGGGTCAGCAATGGAGATTTCTACACCATCTCACAACTGACAAGGGCCTGACTGAGTTCGCAGCACACTGCCAAGTTTGATAGGAATTCGAGATATTTCAGAATTTTTTTTTTTTTATCTCTTTAAGTATCCTGTTTTTCACTCAACAGCATGGGTGTTGTCAGTATGGGCAGAGGGCTAAAATGCTAAAATAAGGCAAGCATCAAGCTCTTCCTGAGAATCATGTGGCTGTCAGCATGCTGATAAAGCTCTTGCTTTATTGCAGTATGCAAGCCCAGAAAAATGTCTTAGTCTTGGGCCTGACTCTTCACTCACATCGGCAACAGAAGATCCTGCCCTAGGACTTAGGACTTTCTTGCTACACTTCTAGCCCTGAGGAGAAGGACCTCGTCTGTCTTGGCCTCCGTACAAGTGCCTCACACTGTGTCTGATCCATAGTCAGTGCTCATGAAAAAAGAAAGAAAAATGGGTGCCAGAAGGACGGATGAGCATACAAATGACTAGATTTGTGGAGGGACAGAACTTGGGAGTCAGCATTTTACCATGTAGCTTTATTTCTGTATCTTCCATTCTTTCTCCGTTTAAAAAAATGCCAAAAAGTAACAGAACTGTAGAAAATGAAAGTCCCCCTATAAATCATGCCTCCCCACAATCCATGCTTGGTGCGCAACAAATAACCCTTGACAATAGTGTCTCATTTATCTTCCAGCACCTTGTAGCATGACTGTCATATGGATGACAGCCAGGCTTAGAAGGCATCTGAATGCCCCGGAGACATGCCCCCAGGGTGGGGCTGGACTTTTACAGTCAGAAGCAGTGCCAAGTGTGGGTGCTTTATACCTGTCAGCACTTAAACCTCCCTTTTTAATGTGTTCGCTTCTGTTTTCCCTCCTCTCTCTCTTGTTGGTTCTTCTTTGTATTGATTCCCAAAGCTAGTTAAGTATTTTCCTTTGATATCTTTAAATTCTGAGATTGTCATCTCTGTAGTGCATCCATTCCGAGATTCCAATAATCCTTTTACTATAAGCAAGGAAGCTACTAAAATTTTCCAAAAGTCTCAACATGACACGCCCAAAGTGTTTCTTTTACATAAGATTATACATCATATATATGTATACACACATATATGCACACATATATATTTACCTATAGATAAATATATAGTTATACTTTTTCACAGATATTTATATATAAATATATATGTATTTTTATTTATGAAACACTATATATTCTATACATCGACAACTTCATTTACCTCTGTGAAGATGCTCACAAATGTCTCCACCACTGGACATGTAGGAGATCCACTTATAGAGCTGTTTTCTTGCCACCACCGTGTTACCATGCTTCGCCTGGACCTTGTACTGGAGTGGGCCCACGATCATCTTCCTGTCACAGTGCCATCTCAAGGAAATGAGGGTGGAATCACATTCATAGAGCCTTAACGGTTGGTCGAGATCAGATATGTTCAGGCCTAGGCAGCCACTGGCTCCCACATTAAAGAGGTGGTTGTCAGAAACCCATTTCCACAGCATGTACTCATTTGGCTGCTTGCAGTTCTCCAGGGTCAGTACAGATTTACCTGCCTGAATGCATGTCTTTAGGCTCTCGCTCTGGATAATGAAAATTCCTTTATCTGTAACAGAATAAATGAAAGACGTGGTATGCAATTTTCATATATAATTAGCTAGGGCTGTGATGATCCCAGTGTGAGTATCTAAGCCGTGATAAGTCACAGCTGCCAGTCATTTTGTAGTTGAGGGATAAGAATCCACAAGGAAGTCTTCATTTGCATAAAATAGTTTCCTAGCAAGCAGAAGAAGAGTCCTTATTGGCAATAATGGGAGATCACTGATCAGAGGGGCTCCTGGGCAAGGAAGAGCAGGGTTTCATGACAGTCAAACTTCTTATAACACTTAAACAGAGAGCAGTAATACACAAGAGGGAGATTGGGTGTCTAGGGTGTGGCCATAATTTATTACTTTTTTTCAGACAAATTCCTTAGTGTTTGGAACATGACAGTTTACTGAAGAGCCATTGAGGTAAAAAATCTCTAGCCTCATGTTCCTGCAGAGAACCACAAGGTAATGACTTCAACAGAAGTACCTCTCTGCAGCCCTTTGAGAGAGGGTTTGGTGCTGGTGAGAACTTAACGCTTCTGCAGGCTGCTTTCAGTCTAGATCCATCATGAATGAATGTGGACCCTCTGATATTCTTATCAGGGGTAGCCTAGCAAGCATGCTGCCAGAGGCATCAAGAGCATGCCTAGATACAAATGAGGCATGGAACACAGAGGCAGAAGTAGAAAATGACACAGGACATGACAGGATGTTCCCTTGAGACTCTCGACTTTGGATCAGTCTCCTGTGAAAAAGCTGATAGGATCCAGCCGGAGAACCCTTCCTTGCCTGCTGGCTGAGCCATCATCTACTTTATAGCTATGCACACATTTCGTCACAGGTATTCTAAAGGCAATAATGCTATCTTAGTTCTGTGGTCTAAGTTCTGTAAGTGCCTGGTGTTGATCAGACATGTCAGCATGTCCTAAAGCTCATGGCAGCTGGGCTTTAGGATGGCCTTCTCTCAGGATACCTGTTCACATCCATGAGTTCCTTTGTCTTTCCCTTAGTCAGGCTCCCACATTCCATTCTACTTCCCATTTGTTCTTTAAAACTCTGAGAGGGCCTTATTAGTTTCCCTTAAATGACTGGGTGGGCTTAGGAAGAGTCATAGAAAAGACATATCAGAGACAGGTAGAGCCATAGAGTGGTTTGAAACAGTGCAGACGAGCCTCCCAACACATGGGGCTGATGGGTTAGTGTCTCGTTTGGGGGAAAATTCTTTTGGTTTCCTCCAAAACTCATCAGTGTGACTGAGAGCTGATTTATTGCAGCTCAAATCACTTAAAACTCTGTTAAAAAACGTTGTCAGTGGGCTGGAGAGATAGCTCAGTGGTTAAGAGCACTGACTGCTCTTCCAGAGGTCCTGAGTTCAATTCCCAGCAACCACATGGTGACTCACAACCATCTGTAATAGGATCTGATGCCCTCTTCTGGTATGTCTGAAGACAGCTATAGTGTACTCATGTACATTAAATAAATAATATTATTTAAAAAAAACATTGTCAATGTATCAGTGAAAGCCGTGCCTCATTTAAAAACTGATAACCTTTCCTATAACCATTTGCTTGAGGGGTTGTTAGGGGTCAGAAAATGCTTTGATTAACGTACACTGGAGCAGAAGAGAAGGGAGTGCCGATGGCGTGGGTGGAAAATGAATGGTTCTAGGGAAGATTTCATTTAGATCAGGAAATTTGTTTTTCTAATGGAAGCCATCTCAGAGTGGCTATTAGTAACAGTCACTCAAAATCAAATCCATCCCTTGTCAGGGTGATGTGGATTTCAATCATTAACCTTCCCTCCCACCCTTCCTTTCACCTTTTCATGCCTGGGCCGAATGCTAGTCTTAATTTCTGCTGTAATCTGCTAATTGCTTTCTAGCTAGCTCAGAGTCCCATTAATTTTTCAATAAAGGATAATTATTCTACTGCTATCATCCTGTAGCTCAGCTTCTATCTGATGTACATATTCAAATGTAGCCAGCTCTGCTTTCTACTGACTGGGCCTCAATTTATGCATCTGGGTTGAAAACATAGAGTCACTGGGTAAGAACTCTGGACACAGGTGAACCCACCACAGACCGGCTGTGTATCTCTGGATGGATGACTTGATCTCTGACAGTCTCTCGCTTTCCCTATTTAACTGGGACTCTGTACACTATGAATCTCAGAAGGATGTGAATGACAGTCTCTTAAATAAACCATGCAAACCTCCCACCGCAAGTAAGAAGACCCCGGGAAGCATGACTTTGTAGTACTTCTCAGACATCTTGATTCAGAGTGTCAGAGGCCACTGTTGACCCATAGATCTGGCTGTGAAGTTCTACTCTGAACATCTGCTGAAGACTTATTTTCTTTTTTAAAACGTTGTCAATAGTAAAATGTTTACTTTAACTTTTGCTTTAACCACAGGCAGTGAGGGTAAAGGGATCCTCAGAGATTATGGAGGAAACATACTCTTCAAAGCACCAGATTAAAAAATCCTTGTCTCATATTTTCAGTTACAGAAACAATTATTATTAAGACTCTTTATGTTTTGTTCTTCCACACTTCCTGCCTGTAAAGTATATACTGAAAATTCAAAACAAAACAAAACAAAAAACTAGCTCTTCTGGGGATGGTCCAGTGTTTGACATACTGTTGTAAGCATTCTTACAGTACAGTCTCTAACAAAACCAGGCTGTCTCGAACCCCTGGCAACAGGATTGTTTGCCTTTACACCAAGAAGGTTGGGAAAGCACCTACATCCGCTGTGGCATGTGCCCAGGCAGATTGCAAGGGGTTCGTGCTGTGAGACCCAAAGTCCTTATAAGATTGTCTAAGATGAAGCCCATCAGCAGGGCCTATAGTTGTTCCATGTGTGCCAAATGTGTTCCTTACTGAGGAGCAGAAAATCGTTGTCAAAGTGTTGAAGGCACAAGCACAGAAAGTAAAATAAATATGCAACTTTATTAAGCAATAAAAATCACGACCTGGAAAAAAAAAACCCAAAAAAAGTGTGACATGAGCAAGCAGTATATTGGTGGCAGAATAAATAAGTGGACAGAGAAATTGCACATCACCAGGATTTGAGGTGAAAGAATAATGTTTTATATTTCCAAATTGTGATGGTTTGTATATACTGGGCCCAGGGAGTGGCACTATTCAGAGTTGGAGTAGGTGTGGCCTTGTTGGAGGAGGTGTGGCCTTGTCTGAGTACCTGTGTCACTTTGGGCATGGACTTTAATACCCTCATCCTAGCTGCCTGGAAGTCAGTCTTTTCCTAGCGGCCTTCAGATGAAGATGTAACACTCTCAGTTCCTCCTGCACCATGCCTGCCTGGACACTGCCATGCTCCCACCTTGATGAAAATGGACTCAACCTCTGAACCTGTAAGCCAACCCCAATTAAATGTTGTCTTTCTAAGAGTTGCCTTGGTGATGGTGTTTGTTCACAGCAGTAAAACCTTAACTAAGACATAAGTCAATACACATTTAAGGGGAAAGAATTGTAGAATTAGGGCTGGTGGAATCACACCAGTAATCACCAAAATCCTTTCCAAAGCATAAAAATACTACTAGATTAGCATGTGTCATGCTGCTGAGTTCTGGGAGCCATAGCAGCTCCATGGCATGTAGTTTCATGAAAAAAAATCTATTTATATTTTAAAATAGGTATGGTTGACCTACCTGAACAGACGTGCTGCCTCTCAGTAAGCCAAGCTAACAAAGGACCCAAGCCATTTTCCCATTAAGTCACATCAGAATCTGATCCTAATATTTCATATCTCTGTGACTGCCCAACTAGCCCTCTACTTATTAGAGGCAGATTCTTACTGTTCTTCTGGCTAGTGCTGAGCTCCCTTGCCCTAGCCTGGAAAGCACTGGGATCACGGCAGGGAGCTACCACACCTGGCTTCCAGCACCATCAATCTCCTTGAATTCACTAACAACAAAACAGTCTTCCAGTGGACCACGAAGAGACCAAAGAGACCGACTGTATGCATCGCTGTTCTGGTTACTACTGTGCGCACAACATAGTTGCCCCTAACAACACCGTAATGTGGAAAGATGGCACTAATCCTTAGTGCGTGCAGTTGTTGGGTTTAAAAAAGGATGGAAATCGAGTGTGGGAGGAATCAAGATTGATTATATATGTCAAGGATATCAGTTCTGCTTGAACAGTGATTAAGTGATTAATGAAGTACTGCCAGAATTACTAAATCTCTTTGCAGGCAAGTGTTCTTCCCTTCCTAATTATAAATTTGGGTGCGGAAGAGGTATGGATTACTTGAAGAAATTTACAAGCTAATTTACATTGCTTTAAAACACAGGCCGACTAGTCCCCTCTTTCTGCTTCTGGGTTAGAGGTGAGAGGGACGCTCTGCCTTGATCAACTGTTCTGCTTAAGCTAAGGTACTGTTCTCATGACTGCAGCTGGAACATTCACACACTCATCCACTCAGCAAGCACTCTTTGGTTCCAGCCGTGTGGGAGGGAGAGGCCTGGAGGCCAAGGAATTGTTAATCTAACTATCTGTCCGTGGAAACTCTCAACCTGTGTGTTCTGAAAGCATGAGAACTTCCCTAGTTAATGTAATGAAGGAAGGAAGTCCTGTCAGTGCTGAAGAAACACTACAGTTATGCTCCAAATGAGTCTGTGAAAAAAATAAGTATTTAAAACCAGGATCAAGAAAACAGATCACATAAAAAGACACTTAACTCAGACTTCAACTGCCATCAGTAGGAAGTAGATGGGCCTCCCATGTAAGGAGCATGTGTGGACATGTGCTTGCCTGTCTCACAGGGAGGATAAGCTGAACAGCACTGAGTAGAACTCAAGTTCAGCAGAGAGACAAACTTTGCCCAGACAGGCCTGGAGAAGTTATTTAATTGAGTCATTCATTCATTACTTCCCCCCACCCAAACCCATTTTCTCTTAGGACACGAGTTTGAAGTTTACTGAGGTCTGTACTCTACTGTGAATTTATTTTCATATATCTTGTCAAAACATTTAGAAAGAAGAACTGACAGGCTAATAGATTGCTCAAGTGGGCAACTTGAAATTTTCAACAACAAACATGTTGTGAGTGTCATGTTGGGAACCTGCAGATGGAAGGCTATCTAAGTCACAATGCTGCCCTCAGGAGTAAGTGACTTATAACTCAAGGCCAGGTTTATAGTTTACCTCACAGAAGTCCAACATGGTAGAAGCCAGGGGTAAAGGGCATCAATCTTAAATATCAGAGAATCACAATCCACATATTTTCCCCAAGAAATACTGACCAGGTGCCTAATATTTGTAACCACAGGTATGCACTGGTCTCTGAGAGGAGAGTTGCCTCTGCTTGTCAGATAGTGTCAGAATAGCAGGGGCATGAGTCAATAGATACACAGGTGGCCAACTAAGGAAGCTTGTAAACGGGATACCCAGGACACAGAGAGTGTCACTAAAGCTCAGAGCCGATGAAGTCAGTCAACCTTTGGACAACGACAGTATAGTTGTATAGAAAATTCTGGCAGCAGGAGAATGTGAAGTTAGAATGACTTCCTTGTGCTTTGGGATCATCCTATGAGGATCTTGAATTTTATTTTAAAAATTGCATTATTAAGTGTATCATATGAAAGGAAGCTTTTGGAACAAGAAATAGATGAGGCTGTGGCTTAAAAAGATGATCTAGGGTCAAATTGACATCAACTAAAATATTTGTTGTGTACCTTCTGTGTGCCCAGACAGTGAAAGACCAAGCACCTGCCTCAGAGGCTGTGATTCAGGTGGAGCAAGGCGGCACATGAATGGGTTTGAGGAACAGTCTTGAAATTATAACTGTGGTCCAGAATTGGAGATTGAAAACATATATGCAAGTCAGGGAGTAGTACCAGTGGGGGAGGAAATGGCAGGACTGGGTTATCAATGGAAGGTAGGTGCTAAGGCATGGATATAGGGCGAGTGTGTCTTCCAAGGGCTCATGTGATTTTCTGTCTTGCCAGTGTCCCTCCTTCTGCCATTGTGAAGCCATCTACAATGACCTAGTGGTCTCACTACAACCTACAACCAGAGCAGATGCTGGTACAGTGCTGGTTGTTAGCATTTTGTCTAGGCTCCGCCCCACTGTTACCTGACAATGTGCTTGACTCACTGTAAAAGGAGCTGCTTGCTACCTCCTCTCTCTCTTGTCTTTTTGCTCCTGCTCTGTCCTCTTCTCCCATTTCCCCATCTCCCCATTTCCCTCTTCCCTCTCTCTCTATGTGCTCATGGCTGGCCTTTACTACTCTACTCTCTCTCTCTCTCTCTCTCTGCCTTTCTTTGTCTCTACTACCCTTTCAACTCCCCTCCCTGTGCCCTGAATAAACTCTATTCTATACATACTGTTGTGTGGCTGGTTCCTAGGAGGGATGGTGGGGAAGAAGGCCTCAGAATG
This sequence comes from Grammomys surdaster, assembly GCF_004785775.1. Taxonomy (NCBI): domain Eukaryota; kingdom Metazoa; phylum Chordata; class Mammalia; order Rodentia; family Muridae; genus Grammomys; species Grammomys surdaster. The sequence goes on along the minus strand of NW_021604636.1, from coordinate 6,744,442 downwards.
GGCCTGCAGAGGCACCACCTTCCCCCACACCTGACTACGCATCCACCAAACATATTCCCTCTCTTTTTATTTTTATAAAACACAACACTGGTGAACCTCTAGAGCTATGAACTTAATGAGATAAGTTGCTTTCTAACTGCACAGCATTGGCTATTTCATTACAGCAACAAAACGCTGAATGTTACGTGAGGATTCTGGAAATGTGAATGAACAGAGATTCCTGAGAAGCAGCTGTGTCTGGCTGTCAACAAAACATCTCCTGGGGGTCAGTCTCTGTGTCTGCATAGACTGATGGGTAGGATGGAATCTCAGTATTGTGCAGAGATTTTGAATTTTGTGATTCAGAGGCTAATTATTTTACCTTGGGCTACTTTTAGCCTTCTGGAATAGCCATTCCTTGCTCCACTCTGCATCTGGATTAACACCCCAGATATTAAGTAAAAACCTCTTAGAAGCCAGTAATTTAGCAGAACACTAGCATTCACCAATCCAAGAGCTAAGGATGTGTCTTGGGCCTATAGAATAGCTTCCCTCATCTCGTTGAACCTGCCTCTCTGGTGTACTCACCTATGTATTTTAAATTATCTCTGATTTGTGACTTTCTTTGTCCTGTAAAACTATAAAAAAAACAAATAAACAAAAATGTGAAACCGATTCCGCATTGGAAGATGGAATTTGCAGTAATCTAAATCTGTGTTCCCGGGGCCATGGTCACTCAAAATAGCTCCAGAATAAACTATCTCTTAGACCCTTTAAGAGGAGAATGTTTACACCCACAGGTACTTACACTGGCTAAGTTTTTGGCTTTATGTACTCAAATGTCTATCTGATTTCTCCTAACTCCCTTGAGGTCAGCGTGAGAGACTAGGAGTTAGACAGATTCCCTGAGAGGCAGACAGATAGGGAGAGGGATCAGGACTATGTAATAAAGATGGTCAACTTCCAACATAGCTAGCTTCTCCGTAGCTTGGCACTTTGAAACAAAAGCCTTTGCCCCCAGCCAGGAGGGCCTCTGTTACGGACTGGCCCAGGACTGGCCCATCAAGTTCAAAGCGAATGAGGACATGTTTACATAACAGTGTCTTTTTTCAAACTGACCAACCTAAGTTAGGGGAGGAAGATTCTTCGAAGACTTAGATAAGCTCTAGCCTTCAAGGAGGTCTCTGTCTGCTTTGGGGAGGGTCTTGGTGTGCTTGCTGCGAGGGGCCTTCTCACCCCTGATAAAAGTCTTTTTTCACCAACTGATAGCTGTTTGAGATTTTCTCAGCTGTTACCTATCACACAAGAGATTATACCTGCCTTTTAATTCTTTAACCACCAGAGAAAATGAACCCAATCCAGACCACTGTGCAGTCACAAGAGTTAAAGAACAGCTGCGATCCCCCTACTGCCAACTAGAGTCACCTGCAGGAAGTGTTGCTTGAGGCCCTTCCATTGGAACTCTCCTGGGTTTCTCTACCTGTCTTTAGTGTCTCCTGCTTTAGACAGCTCTTCCCTTAGAAGCAACCTCATGAAGACATAGAGTGGCTAGGCGAGTTTTAAACTGTTAATTCTCTGTCTCTCAACTACCTCTTAGTACTTTTAAGAAACATAACTTGTAGCAAGTAACAAAACAGAATTCTAAAGCAGTCCTATGCTCTGGTAGCACTGTAGGCACGTACAGAGTATTCAGCAGGTCACACTGTGAGGAAGTTGGCCTCTGTGGTGCTCAGTGTCAATGTGTGTGTGTGTGTGTGTGTGTGTGTGTGTGTGTGCGTGTGTGCATGTGTGTACATGTGCACTTGTGTGTGCAGGTACTCATGGAGGCCAAAGGAATTGGGCATCCTACTCTGTCATCCTCAAGTGTATTCCTTTGAGACAGAGTCTCTCACTGACCTGGAGCTAGGCTGGAAGCCAACGAACTGCAGTGATCCTTCTGCTATTCCTGTCCACCCCACTCCCCTAGTGCTGGAGTTACAAGAGCACATGCAACCACACTGGACAATTTTCATGTGGGGATTTGAACTCAGACCCTCATGCTTGCTCATCAAGTGTTCTTACCAGTTAACCTGTCTCTCCAGCCCATCTGACACGATTCCTGTTTGAGTACAGAAGAGTGCAGGGGCTAGTGGGGACTGCAACTCCCTGTAACTAGTCTGAAGTTGGGAAGCTTCTCTCTGGAGATGTAATCCCTTTATCGGCTTCCTGGATTTGGATTTGTCCGAAGCCCGTTTAGTAAACACAGAAATTCAGATGCAGCTGCATGATTCTGACTCCATAGCACAAAGGGGTGTTGTTAGGTGTTGAAGCAACCCCCGCCCCCTCAGTGACAGAAAATCTGGTTCTCTTCCTTAGGATTCTGTAAGCCAGAAGTGAGAAACTGCCCATGCTTACAGCAAGGGACTCTAACTGGTCCTCCAAAGAACAGATACACAAAAGAAGAGGGAGGGAGAGCTTCCTGTCCACAGCGCTCTGTTGAAAGTGTACATTTTATCTCAGATCATTTGGGTACCTTTAACAGTCCTTAGGTTCCTGTCTACTGTCTCTTATTAATGAACTAAAAAGTTACTTAAGTACAAAAACACATACATACATACATACATACATACATACATACATACATACAATAAAACCAAAACCCCCAAGCCACAAAACTACTCCTGTCTCAGTGCTTCCTTCTCCTTCCATCGTCCTAGCATGTCCTTGATTCTGAGGTGTCTTTAGTCTCCTGCTGCTTGTGAACCTGAATGATCACCCCCTCCCCAGGCCCACGGGTCCCCTCCTGCTAAATCTTTTACTTGTTCCTGTTCCTTTTTACTCTAATCTCCTCAAATCACTGCTTCAGGTTCTAGGAGGCACACAATACCCTTTGTCACAAGTGGGGAAAAATGAAACCTGGCTTAATCAGCCCCACTGGGCACACTTGTGTGGGGCTTTAAATTACCTCTTACCAACCCCTGCAGGTGCATTAACCGTTTAGAGTGCTTTTGAGGATCTCAGCCATCCAGGCCCATTCTCACCCCCCACCCCCACCCCTCAGCCAGGCTCTTTGCTGTAATTTTGTATCTTACTAAGAAGATTTAAATGGAGCAAGGAACATGTTTTGTCCTTTTTGTTCTCAGTCTATCCCTGCATCGTTTTTGCTTTCATTTAACTGGAAAGTACACAGCAGACATCGCTGGGGTAAAAACTCACTATTCACTCTGATTCTGTTCTTTTCTTATGGGCCCGTGTGTGTTGAAACTATGCCAGCTCAGTCACTAGGGAGCAAGTTAAGGCAGGACATGGTAAGACTGACATGTTAAACTACTCACCCTGCCTGCATGGTAAAGCCCTGGGGGAAATGACACAGACTGAACTTAGTAAGCAGACAGAAAAAAGCTCCACTGTCAATCGGAAATGCCGTGTGGCCTCTCTAAAGGCAAACGTATTTTATTTACACTGAGCTGTCTATCCTGAACTGCATTAGGAATGTGGCTGTTTAAAAATCAATGTAAACTTGAGGTAGGTGTTTTAGAAAGCAAATACAACACGATGTTTAAGGTGGGCTATTTGTTTATATCTTTAGTAGTTCCCACAAACAGAGTGGCCTAAACAACAGAAATTTATTTATTTTTTTTCTGATTCTGGAGGCTGAAGGGTGAGGCCAAGCTGGGGTGGGGGTGGCCTTTCTAAGTCTCAGAGGGAAGGAGCCTCTCCCATTTGCTTTAGGTCACCTTCCTGACTCTCTTCATATCTCTATTTTTTATCCATATTTCATCCCAAGTTCCCTTACTATGAGAACACCACTGTATAGGGTTAGAGCCAGACTAACCTTCTCTCTTTAACTTGTTTCCCTTTGGGGGGGGGGGGGGTTTTTTTTTTGTAAAAAATTTGTATTTTTGTGGGGGGGGGGGGTTGGGGTTTTACAATATTTTTTATGTTTTAAAAAAAATTTTAAAATTAAAACACCCCCCATTTTTGGGGTTTAATTCCCCCCCCCCCCCCAGACTCTGGTATTAGAACACTTTGTAACACTATTGGGGGAGAAGAGTGCAGTGGTTTTTCTAGAGGAGTCATGGTGTTACTGGGGACCAGTTTTGAGGGGTTGTAGCTCTGTCCCACTTCCAGGTTGCTCTCTCTCCTTTGTTTAAAGTTGAAGATGTGATCTCGCGGCTTCTTGCTCTGGTCTCCTGCTGCCATGTCTTTCTCACCATTGAGACCATAAAGCCAACTAAACTCATTTTTCCTTAAGTTGCCATTGGCTATAGTATTATATCACAACAACTCCAGTGCAAAATGAAAACGTGTGTCCCCAGCTAGCCACAGAGAAACAGCTCTCCTTCCCACAGGCCCACAAGGATCACACTCCCTATCCCATAATACTCTTGGCACACACTTAGTATCTAGCTTGAACATAGGTGATCAGCTCTCAGTCTTCTTGGGTATGAGGCGAGTTTGCTGGCCAGTGGGCAGTCCACTCTCGGGACCCAGGCAGTCTGCTTGCTACCCCAAGTTGATAGCAGTGGTGGTCACATGGATATACCATGGAGGGAATGGTCAGGAGCCTGTCCCAGAGAGAAAAAGCCAGGAGAACTGAGTCCTGAGCCCCTGCTTTGTTCTCCCCTGTCCATCAGACTTACATATTGCACATAAACTCAAAGATAAAAATGAAGACCTCGGACCATAGAGCAAAACTATGTTGGAGGCCTTTCTCAATATGGAACTTCAAGAAACTATGCTGGGTTCACACCCATGAATCCTTCCCTGGTCTTTTTTGATCTAAGTTAGTGCTGTGGGAGAAAAAATACCCACCAGGCTACAGAACACGTGCTTGAGACTCAGTGAGAATCTGCCTTGGATTCCCCAACTGCAGACTAGGGTTCATTCTACTGCTAGCATCACAGGCTCCTGATGGTGATACCCTTAGGCATGTGGATCACTTTGACAACATTAATAAAACTGAAAACAGAATCTTAACTTTTGGATGTAAGGGCCGTGAGAAAAGACAGCGCTCATTCTGAATTTCCATTCCTCTTTATTTTCGTCCTTGCAATTTCTCAACAACTAATAACGTACTTCTTTGGAACGACAGTAGTCTGGAAAGTATCATAAATTAACAAGTCACGTGACCACTCACAAACATAGAAAGCTCTTGCTTTATTTAGTGGCCTACCACAGAGCTTGTTTTTCTTGAGTGACTTTACTTCATAAAAATACTGTAGTTAATATAGTATTTATAAGGTGCTCTTTGGTTTGTTTCATGTTTTTAAAGTATAGTATTTCTTTTCATTTCCATCAATTCAAGCCAATGATTTATGACATGTTCTCAGCTATGTGCGGGAACATCTAAAAAGCTTTCAAGGACAGTTTCTGAAAGCTTTTGGGAGGAACAGTACAGAGATATCTCAAATTGGTTACTCTGATAGATTGAATGAGGATTCGCTAGCTAGGAGTGAGATCAGAAGAGAGCACAAAAGCACTGTTGTTTCAGGACACCCAAGATAAATAAATGAATTGTCAGATCAAAGAAGAGGGACTGAGGGAATAACTGGGGTCCCTAAGTGACTTAACCTTTCTGGTCATTGGCTTAGAACCTGTTTTGGGTGATATCTGTCACTATGACAATGACCAATGGGAAATGAGATGACCAAATGGGAAATGATGAAGAGTTAAAAGGACCAGGCAAACCGGAAAGCTATGCTAAGGTGCAAAGTAAGTGAGTGCAGTAAAGAGCCAATCAGAGGAGGCAAACAAGAAAAACACGAAGGCAGAGATGCTGAGAGACCACGGACAGAGATGAGAGAGATGGAGTCCAGAGGGTTGGAGTGATTTGTGGTCAGGGAAACAGCTAAAACTAGACTGGTCGTGCTTTTTTTTAAATTCCCAATCTCCAGATTAGAAGCATGGCGTATTGCCTACGGACATAGGAGTTACCTAGAACAGTGTGTAAACCAATACATTGGACATTTTTGCTTTATGAAAATATTCACTTGTATATGCGGGATTTGAGAGCAAGGCCCACAGACAGTAAGGATACCTATTGATCATCCTAGGGCTAAATGGAACTGCATGTTTCATGTATGGCATAGGTGAAAAGTATATCTTGCCAATTACTACCTCGGTGTGATGATGTTCACTGTGGCACAGAGTAAACTGGCACAGAGTCCTATCCAGTGTTGGGAACTACTAGGATCTCGGGAAAGTAGACATTTCAACCTCTGTATCAGAAACGGCGCTATGGGAGAACGTCAGAGCTCCGACCCTTTCCCCAGCTCACCCTCCAGATTCTCAGTCTTCCAGAAAGCTCTCCCAGGGGGCAATCTCTCTTCTCTTCCTCCACTGGGGCCTACTGCCCTGAACCACTTTTCCTCACCAGATGATTCTGGCAATAGCAGGCTCCTCTTTGTTCTCTTCATCTGAAAAATCTTTAACTTCTAAATTGATACATCAATACTCTAGCCCAGTGCTTTGTCTACTGATGGCTGTGCCTATTAACATAGCTCATGGAATGAATTTAGTATCATAACCACTCTGACAGAATAGACAAAAGAGTATAGAGTAGGGAAAAAAAAAACACTGTGATATATTGGGCAAGGGCATCTTTTAAAGGAAACATTTAGTTAAACATATATCCCACATATACTGTGCGTTGTGGTGTGAAATATTTCTGTGAACATTAGATTCATGGCTCTGGCTCCTAGAATGCCTCTAGCCAGTTGGCTTCTTGACTTGTGCGTCAAGTATCCTTTCTCACTTCCTGTCCAGCTTCATGACCAGTCCTGCGACTACATAGTCCCAGGAAGCCCTGAGAGCTATCACGCTTGGTGCCAATATCCAGAAAGGTTAAATCTCCCCAATTGCCGATTCTCTTTGTCTGTTACCCAAACTTCACTTGTTTCCTTTTGCTTACTCATTTTAAAAGAAAACAAAAGTAACCATATTTTAAATTTCACACTTGTTGCTTCTTGCTAGGACTGACTTAGCTCAACCTTAACTTTCTAGATGATGTCTTTACTGAGCGGGTATGGGGGGCAGGTGTTGCTTCATCCCAGTGGCCAGTATTTTTGAGTCTCCACACAATACTTGTAGAGAGCACAATGTGCCCCACACTTGCCCCAGTGACCTTAACAAGGCCCTTTGCTTTGCACATAAAAGAGACTCATGGGGAACTTTCAGCTTATTGAACTTTGACAGTGGCTAATGCTTGGTTCTATGGCTGTCACATAAAATATGACTTGGTACCCTAACTCCCTTTCCTCATATGCCAGTTCTCTTCTTATCCTTTAAGACAGTGAGAGCCCTTTTGGCAGGCCTCCAGTTCCTCAGGCCAGTCCCTCCTCTGCAGCCCTCAGCCCTCCACTCACTGCTCCTTGTCTTAACACCTACTCTTCTGGTTTGAAGTTGTTTGCATTTCTGTGTCTATCTCTGTTGGCTTTTTGGAGACAGTGTCATTTAGTACTCTTGTTTTTATATTCGGAGTATAGGGGTATGCAGCTGATGCTGCTGGCTCTGAGCTCACGTCCTCTAATCTAGGACTTGTTCAAATGCAGACAACTATCATTATCAGAGAGAGACCAGGGAGGTCTTCAGCCATTGCTCACCACTCTTCCCTTCACCCACCTTCACTACCTTCTCTTAGGCAGGAGCCATGGTCAAGGTATTGACCTCACAGACACTGACACCCTCATTTTTCTTTGCGCTCCTTGTCCAAGAGAGCCACCTCAGTCCTATGGAGCGTGCTACACTTGTGCATCTGGGGAACCAACCCCACGAGAGGAAACTCTCACCCTGCCTTGATCAGAGCCACTTTACAGTTATGGCTTTTAGCCTTCAATGTACTTTTACATGTGTTTATTCTTAGTTAACTTCCTTTAGCAAAAACGTTGCCTTTCTCTCCCCAGGATGTCCTACTCCATCTTCATTTTCCCTTTGCCCTCCCAGTATCTGGAGTCTGCGAGTGGTCAACTTGACAACTTGACACAGCCTGGAATCACTTGAAAAGAGAGTCTCAGTGGAGTAACTGTGTTTATTGCGTTGGTCTGTGGGCATGTCTATGAGGCATTTTCTTGATGAATAACTGTGGGCCTAGCCCACAATGGGAGATACCATTTCCTGGACAGGTACTCCTGGACCACATAAGGAAGTAGGCTGAGCATGAGCCTGAGTCAGCCAGCAAGCAGTGTTCCTCCATGGTTCATGCATTGAGGTCCTGCCTCGACTTCCCTCAGTGATGGATTGTGACCTGTGTAGAATCCAAATAAACCTTTTCCTTCACAAGGCGCTTTTGGTCAAAGTCTTGTATCACAGTAACAGAGAACTAACCAGAACAGTGGTGTTAGCACATTTTAGCACAAAGCCAGAAGACTCAGTGAGGGAAAGTCAACCACAGAAAAGACTTTGGTTTAGTCAACATGGAAGTGGAGGACAGGATCCACTAAGATAGTGCCGAGGATGCGAAATGATGGACCTGGGGTTGTCAAAATAGTCATGGCCAGAGGAATAAGATGCCATGAAGATCATACGGCTAACGGACAACACATGCCATTATAAGGCTCAATGTTTTACAAATGAGGCACAGAGACGAGGTAACTCGTTCAAGGTCTTGTAAATATCATATCCAGGCTGTCCCTGAAGCTCAGTGATCTCTACCGCCCTATGGTACAACATGCACTGATTTCCCCATAAAGATTACTGATGTATGATTGAACACAACAGAACATGTTTGCCTCCCAGGGCTGGTATACTTGAATGCACAGAACAATATTGCGTGTGGAACCTGTTATGCATTGCTATAAATCTACTCTTAGTGGGTATGCAACTAAAGTGACTTTATTACCTTCTGAAGGGATGCCAATCACGGCTAAAGGTAAATCAGTAGTGCTGAGGCAGAGAGAAAGAAATAGGTGTCACAAAACACGGCCACACACATTGTAGCTGTCCCCTGGTTCTTGCACTTGAATACAGGAACTTCACTTCTGCTGGCCAGTTTTGTGTCAACTTGACCCAAACTGGAGTCAATTATGAAGCGGTTACTTCAGTTGAGAAAATGCACCTATAAGATTGGCCTGTGGGCAAACCTGTGGTACATTTTAACTGATAGTGATGTGGGAAAGTCCAGCTTCTTACTGATAGTGCCTCCCTTGTCTGGGCTGTCCAGTTCCTACTGCTGGTGCTTTAAGAAAGCAGGCCAAGAAAACAATGGGGAGCAATCCAGAAAGCCCCCTTCTTCCCCAGCCTCTGCATCAGCTCCTGTCCCCAGGTTCCTGTCTTTCGTGAGATCCTCTCCTGACTTCCCTCCAGGATGGACTGTAATCTGTGAGGTGAATGAAATTAGCCCTTTCTGCCCCAAGTTGCTTTTGCTCATAGTTTTTACCACAACCTTAGAAGGCCTAAGACTGAGAAGTAGACACTGTCTAGTTCTCTGCCATTCGAGGGCTTGGTTCCTGGGTGTGAGTCAAATCTTGAGCACTGCTCTGGTGAACCCCAAGCAGCAGCAGTAGCTGCAGCCAGAGCAGCTGCAGCATCGCTAACCATTGCACTCTTTGGCATGCTAGGTGACCCCCCAGGAGAACTACAACCATGTCCTCTGCTCTAGCCTAGAGTGCAGGAAACAAGAGAAGACTCCACTCTTTTCCCCAATACTAATATTTTGTTTTCTTCTTTGCTAATAAAAACTTGATTTCATGCCTGTCTACAGTTCACTTGTAATTCCACTGGTGTAGGTGATGGGGTCAGGAAGTAGTATAGTAGTAGTTAGTGTAGTAGTTAGTGTAGAATGTCTATACTTTTAGTGCATAAACCGCAGTGCCTGCATTTGAAGAATCTTTGGGCCCACAAGGTTGAACTCTGGATTTGCAGGCTGTATCTGGCGAGTACAGCAGGGAGCTGGTGATTCTAATTTTCAAAGTACCCTTGATTATGGAAAAGAAGGCCTCATTAGCCACTATCTCAGGCCAGGATTTGGGTCTGCCAAATATAGAAAGGATTAGCTCACAGTAGGTGCTGACCCTGACTGGGAGGAGCATGCTTCCGGAGGCAGCTAGCCTCACAAGCTGCTACCCTTTCGTAACACTTAAGCCCAGGTAAGACCTGCATGCTAAGATACAAAGTGGCAAACTGCGGGACATGATGCTTGCCCATGTGTACTTAGAGTGAGTTTTACTTAACTGAAAAAATACCTAAGAGAGTATTCTGGCTGGTCCAGAATAAGAAGAGCGGGTGTGGTTTAGCCTTGGTGAGCATAAAGCCCCTGGAGAGTGCTCCGAAGTACAACTGAGAAATAAGCAAATAAGTAAAAACCTTAAAAATGTGAGCATATGTTGAAGGGAAAACAAAAGAACAAAGAACTGGATTACATCTTGTTTTATGCCTCTTCTCCAAACATATTCCTAGGACAGAGTGCACAGGAGCTGCCAGCTGGCTCCTTCTGGTTTAAGGCCACCTGCTTGCTTGCCTTTTATCATGTCATAGTCATGCGTTCTGGGACACACCTTTTATGCCTCAGAGACTCCTTCCTGAGTTGCTCTTCCAGACACTGATTTTTTCCTTGGGTTTCCTTATGTGCTCACTTTGGATCTTACTATGTGGATTGATGCTCAAACCTATGCTGAATTCATCAGTTTGTACACGTGTCTGGGGCTGTGGAACGTAATTTTCAGTGGTTCCATGAATATTATAGATCCATTGTTCAGCATAGAAAAACCGAGGAGCAGAAGGTAGCTAATGTCTGTACAAGTCCCATAGCTGTCCACCCCAATGAGGGCTTGGCCTCAGTGGCCCGCTTCCCCAAGAGGCGTAGCAGACAGGCCTATTTGGGGGTTATCTGTAGAGTGTTGTACACACGATGAGCCAAGTTCTCTCTTTGGAAGGGAATGAAATGAGATATCTGCTTGTCAGCTTTATCTGAGAGGTGATCCTCCTAACCAACCCTTGTAAAGTTTGCATTTTGAAGCTATTTCTACTCTCCTAGACCCCAGGCGTTCCACAAGCCTGGAAAGGAAGACCCTGCCCCTCACCGCGCCGTAATTTGGAAGCCAAGAGGATGTGCGGAAGGGACTGTACGGGCTGGATCTGTTTCATCTGCCCCGGGACAGGGCACAAGCAACTACAATACAAATTCTTATTTGTCTTGCTCAATCGCTACCCGTTTCCCGCCCCGAATCCCGGGTGCCAATCTGCCCCCACCTCGGCGCTGGGGACACTCACCACGCCACTCGAGGGCCGGTTCCTGGGCGTGAGTCAAATCTTGGGCGCTGCCCTGGTGAACCCCCAGCAACAGCAGTAGCTGCAGCCAGAGCAGCTGCAGCGTCGCTAACCATTGCACCATCAGGCACGCTAGGTGACGCCCACAGGGACCACAACTGTGTCCCCTGCTCTGGACTAGGGTACGGGAGGCAAGAGAAGCTACCACTCTTCTCGAGGACCACGCCACCCCGGAGCCCTGGAAATGAACTCGCCTCCCTTGTCGCCACAGTGTGTACACTTGGGGCTCTGGGCGTGGAGACACAAATAGCGGAGTTTTCCCCGCCCCGCCCACACTGCCTTGGGGAGGGAGCAGGAAGAGGGGCCGGGCCCTGTGCTGCTTAAACTCTGCCACCTTTTGAGGTTAGGAGAAAGCAGGGCTAAGGCGGCAGCGTGGCTCCCCTTCAAACTCTCTCGGGTTTGCTGCAGTACCTGCTGACAACGGCAGTCGTCAGCAGCCTGGGTGAGCGAGCTAATCCTCTCCATGAGAAGAAACCTGCCTACTGGATTTGCAAGGGTTTGTCTGCCGGCAGATGAGTGGAAAGGGCTGCCGGATGAACTCAGGCCTGGGACGCCTCTGGAATGCAGAGCACAGGAGACACCTAGGGGCCCAACCTGGTCTCCAACTTTGCTCCAGAGTAACTAGAAGTCATCGTCAGTATCCAGCTTTATCCTCTTTAAAATATCCCTGCCTTCCGTTTTCTTAGATCGTCTTCATCTAATCAAATATCCCACACTGTAGAGTTGAAGAACTCAGTCAGAAAGGCATGTGACTGGATCTCGGTTACTCCTTAACGCAACAAAACTTCTCCCCTAAATTCGTAGACAACAACAAATGAACACAAAACATCAAGCTGCCCAAACCGTGACCAGTCGCAGTCTCTCTAACTGCCCACCTTCCCCGCCAAATAACGAGCATTAACTATACCGGAAGCATTCGATACATAAGGGAGCAGTCTGACACATGGTCCTTGCCCAAGCAAGACCTTGGCATAGCCTGTAAAACAGAAGAAGAGAGGGAAGACAACAAAAGGGAACCTGGGGGAAAGGAAGACAGGTGATGGGATCTTGGAGGACCTGTCTTTCATAGGTATTTTGCCAAATAGCAAAACCAACAATTACAGGTACTACAGTGCCAAACTACGGAAATGGCCTCTGCCTACAAGGCGTAGCCAGGAGTGAAAGTCGGAGGTGGAGAGGGGCGTAGTCTTGAACCTGGGCTGGTGGAGGGTAAATGAGCTCTGTGAGTTAGCAAGATGTGTATACTTCAACCACAGCGAGAGTCTTGAGAAGTCCTGGGATTGAAAGCATCAGGTGCATGGCTTAAGGAAAGATGTCTGTCTGTCCTCTAAGAAGGAAATTGAAAGACCAAGGCTGGAGTGGGAGATGAGAGAAGAGACTCTGTGTACTTCTCGAGTCTACAGCATAGTGGTATATGCAGAAGGCGGCATCTTTCCTGACAATAGTCAGAAAAGGCATGTTGTGAGCACTGCAGATCACGCAGTCTGCACTCACCAACCCCGACTTTCTCTCTGTTGGCCTCGAACCACAGTACTGTGGGAATGTTGCCCGTAGTGGGAAGATTCATCCCTGATTAAGCTGACTGGCATCAGTTGTGGCTGGCAGGTGCAATCCATGTGGCCTAATTAGATAACAGACTTGGTTGCTGATATTAATCTCTGGAGAGAAGCAGGGCAGTGAGACCAAAGGGGAGCGAGATAGGAGGAACTGGAGTGGACGCTGACGGTCACCCCATGGTCACACCACTGTCACGCCATGACTGGGTGATGGACAGTGGGAAGGAGAAGCTGGCTGAAATGGGAAGTGGTGAGAAACAAGGTCAGGATGAAGCACTTATCTGAGAGGATGTGTGACGTGCTGGAACAATGTATCCACTAGGCACCCTAGGACAGCAGGCAACATGGCTAAGTCTTTTACTTGCTAGGGCCTCAATTTTAGCTTCTGTATAATAAGGCAGGGAGGCTTTCCAGATCCATGCAAAAAAATATTTTGAAGTGGCAGAGCCCTGACTAGGAGGAGGATAAGAGAGGGAATAAGTCATATTTCATCCTCAGAGCAATTAGTATAATGAAGAGGGCTGAGGAGAGTTTCCTGGCCTATGGCACTGCATATCAGACTCAACATTAAAGACTCAAAAAGAGCTGTCTTCCCAGAACATTACGGCTTCAAGGCAGAGATCCGTGGTCGGGTATTTTAGCCTTTGAGAAGAAGAGTCATTATGCTTATTCTGGATTCCATTTCAGGTTTCTGAGGCAATGAGAGAGCAACTTGTCAGTGCTATGACTAGCTTTCCCTAAACCTTTGTCTTTGAGCAGGCAGAGAAACATTAGCTCATTGTGGGATGGTGTTCAGAACGAAGCATTAAGTGAGTAATGGATGCAAAGCACTCAGCACAGTCTACCCTGTTGCATACATCCACTCTAGGAGCTGTGTTTGGGAAGGGAGGAAGCAGGCCAGCAGGGCAGGCTCCAAGCAGGACTCACAGCGAGGCTACAGTGCGCTGTGTCCCTGGGAATGTCTCCTGCCCCCACCAAGAACACCCCGGGTAGGATTCTACACCTGTGGCCTGCGTGCGTCCTTCTTATCCTTTTGACTTTGGGCCATCATCTGTTACCTTGTATGTCTCACCTGACCGTGACTACCTTAAAGAACTAACTGTATTTTACTTCTCCGAGTCTGTAGGACATCACACTTCCAGGCACTGAAAGAGCTCCTGCTGAGGCAAGCACACATAGAGAGTAAGCTTAGCATCCTGGCACTTCACTTTATTTGGGTAGACATATACACCCCTTTATAATAAAATGCACTTGGCAGCTTGAGACTTTACTTACATACAATATGCACATACATATGATGAAAAAGGCTTTCTCTTCCCTTAGCAATAACAAACTTAGATCAATTCTGTTGCCCAGTCCTTTGTCCAGTCAGGAGACCGGAAAACCTAATTGGATTTTAGTTCATAAGGCAAAACTGTCTTCAGGTAAAATGTTTAGGGAGAATCTCCTATTTACCATCTCACGACTGTGTACAACTGAGTGTGCAAATGATTAAGACAAAATGAATTGTGAGAGGGGACTTGGGCGTTGAAAGAATTTCTGTGTAGTAAGCTATGTGTCTAGGATCACTCAGGTTCACCAGTCTGACTCGAGTTTTAATTTTAGTAAAATAGAGGCTTTTTATTGAAACAAAACCAAAACTGGCCAGGACCAAACCAGAGAGTTCTCTAGGTAAGTCCTTGACTATTGTTAGTCTAAGTCATTTAAAAGGGAAACTCACAAAGCTATAATTTTTGATTAACTCTACCCTGGTTAGGTGCAGACAAACCTGGATTTTATAACAGATGTCCAGCAGATGCCTCAGTCATTCAGACAAACAAGTGGTTGACATGTGAAAGGAAAACTTAGCAGGAAGCCCGTGAACTTGTGACTCATGATTTTGTAAGAATAGCCGAGGCAGAGAAAGCATTTACAGCAATCATCAGTTTTTAAGAATAGCACAGCTGCACTGGGAAGCCATCCATCTTAGCTAACATGTAACTTCCTCATGGCTTAGAAGCTAAAAACATTTTGTTCTTACAAGTCTTTTTAACACAGTAAGTTATCATCTAAGCATGATGCGCACCATCACACTAACTAGCCCCACCCCGTTTTGTAGCTTGGCCCCTTGAGTGTCTTCAGTGGGTGGCTTGCTGTCAGTTACTGTGCTGTATTCCTTTTAAAGCTGTACCATTGCTTTGCTTTTAGTAAAGCTTCCTTTCTAATTTTCAATCTGCATGAGCTTCTATTTCAATCTTGGTTGAGTCCTAGAACCTGGAAACATCACGTCTAGACCCTGGCCACCATTAACACTGTCAAGAATGATAAACGGGAAGGAGAAAAGAAAGAAAAAGAAGGAGAGAGTGTGGGCTAGGGGAGGGGAGGAGGGAAGGAAGACAATAAGGGAAGAAGGGATGGGCTTAAAAGGCATATCGTATTTGAAGTCATTTGAAAATTGAGAAAACCATTTGGAACCTGAATTGTGTTAATAAAAATGGGTTAAGAAAATATGGGCATTCAAAGCTCACTTAGTGCATGGGCTGTAGTAAGGGACAAAAATAATGAGTTGTTTTTAGCATTGAAGGAATTAAGATCTCAGCAAGAAAGGGTAAGAGAAGTCAGAATAAAAATTGAAGTGTCACATTTCTGGCTGGACCTTGTGTCATTTCTACAGCTCGGCCTCAGAGAACAAGGGTTGAAAACTGTGAGAGGAGTCTACTGAGAGCTGAGTCCTTGGGATAGGGACATCTGAAGGATAGCAGACCAACTAAAAATAACTGACACAGCCAGGGAAGAAACTAAGGGAACAAAGAGCTTCTATTGTCTGCCTACTATGATGGCTTCCCACTGGCCAAACCCCACAGGAATTCAGCAATCAAGCAGGTCCACAGAAGTCAGCACCCTATATCACTGAGCAGAGTGCAGTGCTGTAGACAGCAAGTCTGGGGAGGCAGACGAACAAGTTGTTGCACCACAGAGAGCAGACAGAGCAGGAGTCCTCGATCGTGTTCATAGGGGCAAGAGTTAGAGAGAAGCCATAGCTAGTGACAGCAGAGGCTAGCCTATGACAAGTGGAATTCATTTGAAGTACAAGGACTCAAAGGTTTGAACCTCAGGGGTTGCAGGTAGCTGCTGACAGCCACTATAGTCACTTGCTGTAGTTGTAAATGACAATCTCTGCATTTGTTATCACATAGCCTTCTCCCCTGGGACTCTGCATTTTTCACTTGGCATTTCTATAACAGAACCAGTCATTTGGGTTAGTATGCATCCTGACATGATGTGGCTCCATCCTGAGTGATTCTATCTGCAAAGACTCTTGCTGCCAAACCCCTCATACTCTGAAGCTCTATGGACAGATTTGGGGACATAATTCAATCAGTTTAGCTACTGCATCATCAAGTTGATGTGCTCCTGGATATTTGTTCAAAGATATGAAAGCATGTATTCATGCAAGCTTTGTGCATTAGTCTTTTTTAGTAGCTTTATTAGAAATAATCAAATAATAAAAACAATACAAAATTGTATCAACAAATAAATGAATGAAGAAATAGACACTGGTAATGCCATACTTTGCTGAACCATAGAGTATGCCCTGAGAAACGGTCATTAGTCAGTTTTATCATTATGTGAACATTATATAGTCAAGCTAAATGTCTGTGATATCACTAGGAGACATTTTATGGAGCTTGTTTCAGTTTCTTTTCCATCTTCAGTGACAAAATGCCCTGACAAAAGCAGCTTAATATAGAAAGAGCTTATTTTAGCTTGTAATGCCAGCTATCATCCATCATTGTGGGGAAGTCCAGACAGCAGGAACTTGAAGCAGCTCATCACATTCACAGTCAAAAGTCGGTGAGAGAACACTTGCATTCTCACTTGTATACAGTCCAGGATCGAAATACAAGGAACAGCGCTGTTCAATTAATACAATCAAGAAAATCATCCATGAACATGTCCATAGGCCATGATGATCTAGACAGTTCCTCACTGAAACATCCCTTCTCAGATGACACCATATTTTATCAAGCTGGCAATAAAAATTTGCCATCACAGAGCTACTGTCATACATGTGGTCTGTCACTGATTCGTGTGGCACTTGACTATATATCCACACAAGGCAATATTTCTCTGCAATAAAAAAGGATGAACTCCTGGAGCTGGCAAATTGGATCAGAGGGGAAGGGCACTTGCCACCAAGCCTGATGACCTCAGTTCTATCCCTGGAATCTATAGATAAAAGGAGATAACTAAATCCTGCAAATTGTCTCCTGACTTCAATATGTGTACTATGGTGTGTCCAAACACACACACCATACACATACACATCAAAATAATGAACTTTCAATATATGCAGTAATATGGTTAAACCTCAAAAAAAATTTAGGCTGAGTGAATGACACATGACACTAGACAAAAGAAGACAGTATACTCTATAGCCCTGTTATATTAGTCACAGAAGATGTAAATTAGATATCAGACGACCAATTCCCAATTGTTTGGGAATGGGGTCCTAGCAGCAAAGATGAAACTGAACTGGGAGGGACTGGACAAGTCCATTCAAGTCCTGTTTGAGTTTGATTAGAATTGAGTTAGGCTTATAATGACCATGGGGACAATTAACATCTTCACTGGTTGCTAGGTCTTCTGTAATAACCACAAATCCCAATAGAGGGAGCAGAGGGGAGAATGTACACCATACACTTGAGGAACTCACACAGCAGTCAGGGTGAGTATTGCACAGAGGTTAGATACAAGAACTGGTGCCAATACCACCAGGAAGCCACTCTATGGTTTCAATGTGACCAGATTTATTTTAAATTTTACTCAAGAGATAGATAAATAGACACCTTCTAGAAGCAGACTGGGGTGAAGTTAGAGTCACAGGAGAGTAGATATAGAACACTCTGCACTCTGGAGGTAGGTACTTCAAAGCAAATTTCATAACCCCTGTAAAGGCCAATGAATCCATGCATTGCATTTAGGGACAAGGTAAGGTATGACTTGGGGAAGATTTGCTTGTTTTTTGGTGCTAGGGATGCCCTAGAGGGCTTCACAGATGCCAGGCAAATACTCAACCACCGAACTACACCCCCATCCCATATTATATTCTATTTATTATTTAGTTGTGTGTTTGTTTAGGTACTTGGGAGTGAACCCAGAGTCTTGTGCATGCGAAGCAAGCACTGTACCCCTGAGCTATCTCCTCCATGTTATGTTGTTTCTGGACAAGCCTGTTGACCATGTCTAAATGATGGAAAGGATCCAGAGAGGAAGAAATCAACAAACATTCAGAATGAGGTTCTTGAGAAGTCACAAACTTTCGTTACAAAAAAGAAAAGGGCTTGCCTCCTAGGAAAATAATGGCATGCCCCATATAGGAAGGAATGGAGAGTTAGTCATGGGGCCAAGTGTGCATGCTGCAAGCATAGTTGAGACTTATCAGCTAGCTTCTGTTTGGCATACATTGTGAAGTAGCTGGGACCTTCACATCCTCCTCCTGAAGTGGGGAGGGCACAGTGGGTGATGTTGGTTTTAATAGAAGCAGAGAACACAGCCAGGGAAATCAGCTGGACATAAGGAGAGATGTGGTGTCAGGTGTTTACAGTGGCTCAGGTGTTTCCGCATCCCTGTTCTGCGCCGAGGCACAGGCATGAGAGAAAGTAGACAGCAGCCTTCTCCAGACTGACATCACCAAGTCAGGAAAAGCATGTGGCTGAGATGAAGGAGTTCTCAAGAAAGAGGTTGCGTTGGGAATTTGAAACACTTGTCTCTATGACCACAAATAGACTAGTGGTGACAGGGAGAGGGGACTCTGGGGGAAAGATGGCAAGTTTGGGGTTCTGGCTTTATCGCTTACTAGTCCAGTCACCTGGGAAAATTATTAAGCTCTATGTTAATTGCCTGTAAAGTCAGAGTAACAATAGCTGTGCCTGTGTCCTTGGCTTGCCTTGGAGACTAATACCCAAACAGTGACCACAGTAATAGGCACACTGCGGTTCTAGAGGTAGTTTTTATTGTGAGTTGCTGTTATTTGAAGTTAACAAAGGCATCTTTGGGAAATTAAAGAATGAGTATGATTGGATGTCTTATTGGGTGGAGAGGAAAAGCCATCAGACAAAATCCTTCTTTCTTCTTGGCAGCAGCCCTTCACAGAGGGCTCACAGGAGTCAGGCTTTACAAGTGCTGTGCCTGCAGTGTAGTGGTTAGAAGTTTAGACAGCTAAGTGGAAATCTGCTCCGTGAGCAGTCTTTGCACCTTGCCCAGCCTCAGTTTCCCTCCTTTAAAATAGTAGTCACAGAGTATCTAATGTCTAGGACAGTCACTGGAACTCACTCACTCCCTGGTGAGAGCTAAGCGCTGATGAAAGGGATCTGTGATCTTTAAGGAAGCACAAATGTTACATTCATTATGTTCTGATAAGAACACTGGAAGAGGTCACATGGCATATGGTTGAAGCCCTACCCGGAACAACCCACTAACTTCGAATAATGAGCTCCCATTAAGAGAGAATTCTACATAGATGAAAGAAAATATTCATTTATATAAGACACAAGTTTTCTAACCTATTTAATATGTATACTTAACAGATCTCTCCCAGTATTTATTAAACACTTATGAGAGTGTTCAAAATATTATTTTATGTTATGATTTAGCAACACTGCGGTACTTTCATGATGCCCACAGTTGCTGAAGTACTCAGAGGTGAAAATTTACTGGGCAGAAGGCCAGTTTTAGCAGCAAATTAATAAATGAGCTTTTTTTTTTTTAACCATAGTCCAAACAGTAATTTGTATCAATTTAACTCAATTAACAGCATTCCCAGCATGTGGTGCTTAGCCAGAAAAAAGTTTCAGAAGTTTCAGGCAAGTCTCTGCCTTGATTGGTTGTGCACAGGGTATCTTGGGTGCTTATCATGCCCTCATCCCCACCCCTACCTGCAACTTCCTGTTCTCAGCTTGGTAGTGTGGGTGAAAAAGCTGAACTCACCCAGACAGTGCTCTCCAGCCTCATGTGTTTCTGAAGCTGCTACAGGTGCAGTACAGTTCAGTTCTACCAGTGACCAGAAATGGTGCAGAGCTTCTAGGGCCACCAGCAGTCACTCAGCCCCTCAGCCCCAGGAATTCCAATTCAGGAAGCAATCCAATAGCATCAGGCATATCGATAGCGTCAGTGTCTTTTTCTAAGCTCTGAAGGTGATGGATACTATGGACAGGCTAGGGTGGATCGTTGGGTTCTCAATAGCGAAGGGTAGCAGCTCATGCTTAGGGCATGGAAAAGAAATGGAATCAGCAGGAAACCTCCCAGAGTTTAGGGTGGGACAATGCATAGGAAGCCATAGCAGATGTGTGGCCACTGCGGGAGGAGGCTGCTGGCTGGCTCCAGGAACCCCACTTTAGGAATCAATGCTTTCAGGACATCTTGGGCCATTGTGGCAGGGAATGGGATGCCAAACTATCTTCTTAAAATTCTATCTTACCTGTACTTCTTGGATCAATCATGTGACCAGGCTGAGTTTCCCTCTTTTACACATGGCACAATGAAGATCCACCTTGCAGTGTCATTGTAAGATGAGGAAAGGTCTGAGCCAAATGCCAGACACAGGTGGTCCCTTTGAAGTGCAGGCACAGCCTTTCACTGGATGGAGACCTGCTTTTGGTATTGGAGCTAAAGAGACTGTGATGTGCTACCTTTGTCCCATCTTGTTTCAGAAGGTTGGTGACTCGGTGAAGTTTTATTCCAAACAGTTCAGGACATTAAGGTTGAGAGTTGAGGAGAACCTTTTGGGACTATGACAAGAGACTTGGACATAAAAGGTCTTCATGTGTCCTGGTTAAATATTAAAGTCATGTGAAGCTTTCAGAGATCTTCAAAGCTAAGTGAAAAGAGAACTAAGGACTCTGCAAACCTGTTTTATGTAGCTAGGGTGCGAGGTGCCAGGGCTCCTCTGGGTGTGTGTGAATATATATACATACACACACACACACACACACTCTGAAGGAGAAATTGGACACAGAGGCAGACTTGCAAAAAGGGGACCATCAAGTTTACATGAAGTAAGAGATTGAGACTGATGCAGCTGTAAGCCAAAGGAAACCAACAGCCACCCACAGCTCACTAGAAAGATGCTCAGAACAGGCTCTCCCATACCGTGAGACAATTCAGTGCTATTGTTCGAGCCCCTCTTTGACATGGGTTGTGAGAGGGGGGCCTAGGAAATTAATAAACACTGGGTGTGGCTCGTGCTCTCAATTTTAACCATTCTGCTAGGAGCATAGTGATATTTCCCTGTGGTCTGCATGCACACTTCTTTAGTGATTAATGATTTTGAAGACCATTTCATGTAATCATTTGTTATATATTTATCTTCTTTGTTAGAGTTATCTGTTCTAATTCCTCCTTTTGCCCATTGGGTTGTTTCACTGAGTTCTGAAGGGATTTACTTTTTATTATTTATTCTGAATATAAGTTCCTTACTTGCTTCTAGTCTGGCCCCTAGCACTGAGCAGATCCTGGGTGGCAGCTCTGTACCCAATCTCACAAAACCCAGAGGAAGCAGGCCTCCCAGGAGCTCTAACCAGAGCAGTATCTTAGATAAGGAGACAGCAACACCTGCCCCAAACAGAATAACTGGGACCCACTGGGACCCAGGAATTCACTCCTGGCGCAGAGCACTGGTTCCTTCCAGTCTGAGCCCGAGCACTGAGCAGATTTTGGGCCTCAGCTCTAACCTGAGTAGTAACACGCACCCCACACAGTTCTGAAACAACCAAGATAATAGGAAAGACAGGCTCCGGTCAGAGACAGGGCAGGTAGCACTAAGGAGATCCAGATGGCGAAAGGCAAGCGCAAGAACATAAGCATCAGCAACCCAGGGTACTTGGCATCATTAGAACCTAGTTCTCCCACACTAGAAAGCCCTGAACTCCACATATCACCAGGAAAGCAAGGTTCAGATTTAAAATCACTTCTCATGATGATGCTAGAGGACATAAATAACACTCTCAAAGAATTTGAGGAGAACACAGGTAAACAGGTAGAAGCCCTTAAAGAGGAAACACAAAAATCCCTTAAAGAATTACAAAAGAACACAACCAAACAAGTGAAGGAATTGAACAAATCTATCCAGGACATAAAAATGGAAGTAGAAACAATAAAGAAATCACAAAGGGAGACTACCTTGGAGATAGAAAACATAGGATAAAAATCAGGAGTCATAGATGCAAGCATCACCAACAGAATACAAGAGATAGAAGAGAGAATCTCAGGTGCAGAAGATACCATAGAAAATATTGACACAACTGTCAAAGAAAAGGCAAAATGCAAAAAAGTTCTTAACACAAAACATCCAGGAAATCCAGGACACAATGAGAAGACCAAACCTAAGGATAATAGGTATCGATGAGGGTAAAGATTCCCAACTTAAAAGGCCAGTAAATATCTTGAACAAAATTATAGAAGAAAACTTCCCTAACCTAAAGAACGAGATGTCCGTAAACATACAAGAAGCCTACAGAACTCCAAATAGATTAGACCAGAAAAAAAAAATACCTCCTGTCACATAATAAAACACTAAATGCACAAAACAAAGAAAGAATATTAAATACAGTAAGGGAAAAAGGCCAAGTAACATATAAAGGCAGACCTATCAGAATTACACCAGACTTCTCACCAGATACTACAAAAGTGAGAAGATCCTGGATAGATGTCAGACCCTATGAGAACACAGATGACAGCCCAGGCTACTATACCCAGCAAAACTCTCATAGAGTTTACCATAGATGGAGAAACCAAGATATTCCATGACAAATCCAAATTTACACAATATCTTTGCACAAACCAGGCATTACAAAGGATAATAGCAGGAAAGCTCCAATACAAGGAGGGAAATTATACCCTAGAAAGAGCAAGAAGGTAATCCTCTTCCAACAAATCCAAAAGAAGATAGCCACACAAAGATAATTCCACTTCTAATAACAAAAATAACAGGAAGCAACAATCACTGTTCCTTAATATCTCTTAACACTAATGGACTCAATTCCCCAATAAAAAGACATAGGCTAACGGACTGGATACATAAACAGGACCCAGCATTTTGCTGCATACAGGAAACCCACCTCAGTGACAAAGACAGACACTATCTTAGATTTAAAGGCTGGAAAACAATTTTTCAAGCAAATGGTCCTAAGAAACAAGCTGGAGTAGCCATTCTAAAACCTCCAACCTGAGAACACAAAGGGAGGGACTCATGGCTCCACCTGTATAGGTAGTTGAGGATGGCCTTGTCAGGCATCAGTGGAAGTAGAGGGCCTTGGTGCCTGAAAGTTTGAATTCCCTAGTATTGGGGAATTTGAGAGCAGGGAGGTGGGAATGGGAGGGTGGTGGGAGCACACCCTCATAGAAACTCCCAGAATTATATGAATTAGACATGACAGAGACAGGCCGCCAGAAGACTAGATTCCAGAATTCAATCAAAAAGTTACCTTGATACTAAAATTTGTTTTGAGAATTGTATATTGCATACATGTATCTACTCATCAAGCAAGCTGAGCAGACCTGCTTGAACCTCTGATGTCCTGGAATTTCAGCTGGATGCAGTGAAGACACAGATGTCAGAGGCTTATCAATTTACTCTTCCCCTCGCCCCTCTTCTAATATCTCAATGCCCGTAACCAGCTTGAAGAAGTTAATGAAGAGATGGCTCCCCTATTCCCTGGGCTTGGGGACTGAGGTGGTTAATATTGGGCTGTCTTTCTTAGGGGAAAGTAGTGGTTTTGCTGGAACAGAGAGGAATAGCTAAGATTTATTGCATAGCCATAGCCTATTGGTAGAAATCTGTATAATTGTTATTAAGCTGAAGTTATAATTTCTTAATGGTACAAAATTTACTTTGGTTTCAAATTTAAGGTTTTCATTGGTATGAGTTTCTTATTGATATAAAAGTGAGATTAATATTGTTACTTTCATAGGCATTGTGCCTATATAACACGTTTAGGAATACAAGGCTTAGATCCAGTCCTTCTTTAACTTTTTTAACTGATTCAAGATGGTTAGCCTATGAGTTAAGGGCCTATAGAAACTCATGGCTCTGAGTTTATTATTAGGGTGGTTTTTATATTTTATTTAGAAATAGCTGAGAGGAGTTAATAGACAACAGTCCAGATTACCTTACATGGATAGTTGGTTTTCAAAAAGTCAGAAGTCCACAGAATTGACATTACACACATTTCTGTATTAATGTTCATTTTGATTAGAGACTTGTCTGCTCCTGATAGCTTCCTGTCTTAGATTCTAAGAAGAAATTGAGCATCTTTAAAGTTACTCCAGTTGTGGTGAGACAGCCACTAGGCAAGAATTACCTCTTTTCATCTACAGACAAATTACTGTCCTGAAAAGACACACTTGCAGAATAGTCGACAGATTGTATCTGCCAAGACAGAGTAATCAGCCCTTAATAATTCTGCATTACTAGGTCTGTCAGATGATCCTGGGCCAGAAGGCTGAAGATCGGATGCTTCAATGTTTTGTAGTATAGGGACTGTCCAGGTGTTCAGCGGTCTCTATAAATTGGCTAAGTTTTAGAAGCTTTCCTTTGTGCTTCCCGTAATTTCAGTTAATTCAGTCATTCTGGATTTCTGAAGGGATTGAAGACTTATAGTCTCATAGCCAATCCCGGCTATTTACTTTGAGAGAAAAGATTTGAGAGGATGGTTTTCAGCTGACATTCATTCTAAAACCAAGAAAAAAGCCAGGTTCAGAACTAAGTCTTTTAGTTAGGAGAGATGACAGAGGTTCTGGTTAGTCAACAAAATGTTGGACTGGGTATTAGGTCTATCTTATACCTTACTGATACAAATTGGTATAGTTATGCTCTAATTGTATTTTGAGAGAAAAGTTTTATTTTAACGGATGGGTGATATGTAGGAGGAGCTAAGGTGGGAGGAGTAAGGAGAGGAAGAGGGGGAGTAAGGAGAGGAGGAGCTAGGAGGAGAGAGAGAGAGAGAGAGAGAGAGAGAGAGAGAGAGAGAGAGAGAGAGAAACATGGAGGTGGATGTTCGCATGTCCCCGCCAATCAAAGATAGTTGGTATATCTGGGTTGGGTATTGGGCTACACTTCTGATTGTATGGGCATCTTGTTATTGAGCATTACCAAACTTATAAAGCCTTTGATTAACATTTTAGAAAAAGTTACTAATAAGAAAAAGGATGAGGAGGGAGGATGATGGAATACATGTGACAGGAAATCAGATGAGGAAACTAGCTGGAGGAAGAAAAGGAAGGGGCAGAGGGAAACAAATCAGAACTCTAATGACACATGTATGAGAATGCTGTAATAAAACCCAGTACTTTGTATGTTAACTTAAAATACTAATAAAGAAAAAAAAGCAAGGAGGAGGAGGGAGATAGGATAAGGGGTTTCTGGGGGAGGGATGGGGAAAGGGGATGACATCTGAAATGTAAATAAATAAAATATCCAATTAAAAAAAATAAAGGAGAAAAAACAAAAAAATAAAAAAAAATAAGTTCCTTACTTGATATATAATTTGAAAGAATTTTCCATGGTCTGTAGCTTTATATTCTCTTCTCTTTATATCTTTTGAAAAGTGCAAGTTTGTTTTTGGTGAGGTATGGTTTATGCATTCCTTCTTTTATCATTTATACTTTTGAATTTAAGGACTCTTCAGCCCAAGGATGTAAAGATTTCCCCCTATGGCTTTTTTAAAAAACTGCTTTACTGTTAGGTTTGTGGTTTATTTGGGGCTATTTGTATATATAGTGACATTTCGTTTTTCACATGACTCCCCAAAGTTTCTGACACACATACTGAACAGACCATCCTGCCTCTACTGAATGGTCTTTGAACCCTGATTAACAGTGAGCAGTCTTGAGCCCTGGGGCCTAGCTGAGGAGTAATAGTTGATGGCTCCTAGGGGAGAGAGAGTCAGTTTTCTCTAAGGGCCGTGTCTGATAGGTTCACCATGAACAGTGGGCAGCTGCATGCTCAAGTATGTGTAGAAAATACAAGCTGAACTCAGCAGGCTTCAAAAAAAAAAACAAAAAAAACCCAAAAAACAAAAAAACGACATGAAGTTGTGTGTGAGGGTCTAGAAAGAGAAACGAGGAGTGAATATGGCCAAACTACACTATGTGCATGTATGGAATTCTCAGAGTAAATAAAATATCATATTAAAAATCAGCTATCTAAGGCTGTGCAGTGGTGGCACATGCCTTAATCCCAGCACTGGGGAGGCAGAGGCAGAGGTAGACAGATCTCTGTGAGTTCGAGGCCAGCCTAGCTTACAGAGTGAGTTCCAGGACAGCCAGGGCTACACAGAGAACCCCTGTCTCAAAAAACAAACAAATGTGGGGGGGAGGAGAGAGGAAAGAGAGAGAACTGCTCATGTATGGTGTATGTCTATTTCTAGATGGTGCCCTCCACACTCGTCCCTTTGTTTAGTGAAATCAGGTCATGTTAATCCTCCAACTCTGTTCTCTTTTTGAAGTGTTTAGCTATTCTAGGTTGTTTGTGTTCTTGTTTGAAGTTTAGAGTCAGTTTGTTAGTTTCAACTTAAAGCTTGGTGAGATTTTTAATTGGGATTTCATTGGGTTATAGATCAATCTGAGATAAAAGAGTATCTTAATACTATTAAAACTTCTGTTCCAATGAGTAAGGGATATCTATCCATTTATTTAGTTTTATTTAATTCTTGTCTGCAGTGTTTCACAGGTTGTTTTCTATGTTCTTGTTTGTTTTGTTGTTTTTATTTGAGGACGCTCTCATCACATACCCAAGGCTGTCCCCAGTTTTTGATCTGCGTTCTTCAGCCCCCCAAATGCTGGGATGTCAAGGCATCTCTTGGCTTATTTAGCAGTTTTATGTCCAGCCTTTTTACGTCTTCTGTCAGAATTATTTCTAGATTTGTGTCCCACTGTTTTGTTTTTCAAAATTTCAGTCTTCAATTATTTGTCTCCATTACATAGAAACACAATTGATTTTTGTATATCAATCCTGTATGCAATCTTGCTGAATTTACTCACTTTTCCCCTTATGGCAATTTTGTAGACTTCATTGAATTCTCTGCTTCATCACATTGGCTAGAACCTTTAGTATAGAAACCATGCTGAGCAGAAGTCGTTAAACATGGATATTCATTGTCCTGTTCATGACTTGATGACACAGGCACCTGACCTTTCACTGCTAACTTAACACCCTTCCCCTGCACCCCTCTACCCTATTTCTAGTTTGCTGAGAGATTTTATCCTGAATGGATGTTGCATTTTTGCAAATAATGCTTCTGCATCTGTAAGGTGTTCAAATGTTTTTTGCCAATATGGCAACATGTTCTTAATTAATTTTTGTATAACCAATGAAGTCTTGATTCCTGTACTGAATTTCAGTCCCAAGTCTTGCCTTTGGCTTCTTTCCCTTTCCTAGGCCCCATGAAGACCACTGGTTCTCCACGAATCCCCTCTCCTTAGTCTAGTCAGCCAATCAACATCAATACCATCTTTGAATGGTAATATATCAGCATTTGCCTAGTTGCCTCCCTTCTGTTTGTGGGGTTCCAGATCTTCAGCCATTTGTTCAAAGATGGCCACTTGCATCATGTCAACTTGCACTTCAGTTGGCTTTTCATGTTCTAATAAATTTTATTTCCACATCTGAGGTTGGTGTGTCTTCATTTTATGGGCTTAAATTAGGTCACAAGCACAGCTGTATCACCTAAGCCATCCCACTCCATGGATGTGATGAAAATTCTCCACCTGCTGGGACTTTCACTAGTCCTTGGCCTGTAACTGAATTCCTTGTGGGGATTGTGTGACGTTGTTGTTCAATCTTTCTGTTTTGACTGGTGAATTCTGTTCAGGTGAGTCCCTGTTTGTTAGTAAAAGCTATTATTTTCTAGAAGGGCTAAACACAACTCTGAACTGGGCCTGACTCCTGTGCTTGAACTTTAGATATTTAAAAAAAATTGAACTCTGTCCCTTTTATCTTATATTTCCATAGCTGTGGCTATCTGCTTTCCATCAGTATTATCAGTTTTCCCTGTAGGTCCTTATGACTTACATTCCTTTTCTCTGTTCCCCACAATTTTCTCAGCACTGTCTCATTTCTCAGAAGCATCTGTGATTTGTTTTATGGATTGTCCCTCTGGAAAGACTAGCCAGAGAAAGAACTGAGTAAGATGTGGTGTTGTACAATTACTCTTAGAACCGGGCAATGGCCTCCAAGAGTCTATAAATGCTCATGTGAGAAACATCACTTTAAGTTGTTTTTCCTTTGTCATAGCCAATATGTCTGCACTTGAAGTCCCAAAACTTTCTGAACATTAGTAGCCAGTGGTATAAATAAGGTATTTTAAACATTCAACCTAGATTGTATAGACAGCATCCACTATATGATACTTAGAGGGCTTGAAGCCTCTTGCAGTATTCAAGAGCTTTCTAGCTAGTGCTTTTCACATGCTTCTTGATTTTTGTTTTTGTTCTGATTCTTGTTTTTTGCTTTACCTCCCCTCTTCTTCTTTTGCCCAATCCCCCAACCTTGGGTATTCTACCCTTTTTCTAACAGGGTGATCACAGGGTGCGTTCAGATAATGAATGCAGCTAACACTTTGAGTCTATTATGCCAAAGGCTTTAATACCGTCATATAATTCACAGTGACTCTAAGGAGTGGCTGGAGACAGAACACAAAGCCAGGTATCCTTTGGGTTGCTATTTTTCCCTTGTGTCCCTCTCAGTGTGTGACACTAAGAAACAATCAGTATTCACAACCAGATGCCAGTTCCTTTTAGGCCTAGGATATTAAATGATCCTCTGTATGATGAGAAAGTTGACTTACAACTACAGCATAAAAATTATATGTGTGCTTGCTTTTCTGTGTTGCTCTGCAACTGAGACCATTTTGGGTTTTGAATGAATCACAGACTTTTTATTAAAGTATGGGTTGGTTATCTCTTAAATGAATATTAGATTTGATTATATCAAGCAGAGACTGAACACAATATAACTAAAACCAAAGAAGCTTCAGAGAAAAACATTGCATATTTTCTTTTTTTGTCTAGATAACAAGTTCATATCTTTTATTATGCTCAATGTTTCCAATCTTCTGCTGTTTATATCTATTTTCTCAAATTTTATCTTCTTCACAAAAAGGGTTCTAAAATATGACACATTTCTTGAATTGATGAGATAGTTATTTAATATATTGAAAGTAAGCAAAAAATACATTTAACCTCCTACTTAATTTAAACTTTCATTATCCCACTGTAATGTTCAGAAAGCCAATAGCTATGGGAAGATAGTCATTTGTTGCAGAAGGAAATGAATAAACAAGAAACATGAAAAAAATTTAATAAAATATTTATTAATCATGGAGATGATAAAAATAACTATTAAGTTTGTTGATAGTATAAAATGCTCCAAAAAAAATCTTGAAAGGCATTTCATAAAGGTAGTTACACCTGAATTCATGCACTTTACACAATACAGGCTAAAAAAATCTTTTATTTTGATTTCATTCTACGTGTATGTGTGTGTGTGTGTGTGTGTGTGTGTGTGTGTGTGTGTGTATTGACATGTTTAGGCACATGGAGGCCTGAAGTTGATGTCAGATTTGATTGCTCTCTCTCTTATATACTGAAGCAGAATTTCTCACTGAACTCAGCTTGGCATTTCTGTTTAGTCAGCTTCCAATGGAGGAGCCCCAGCTCTGCCTCTAGACTGCTGGGATTACAGATGGCCTCCACCCTTACCTAGCCTTCAAGTAGAAATTGGAACTCTGATTCTCATGCTTATATGGCAGGTGTTTTACCCACTGAGCCATTTCTCAGTGAGTAAAACCCTTATCTCTCTCTCTCTCCCTACCCCCTACCCTGATCAAAGTTCTTTTTTTAATGACTAATGCACATGATCTGTCATTGAGACCACTGTGTACAGATATGAGAAGAGAGCTTTCATTTCTTCTTCTCTTCTTTCGTGGGCAGAGTCTTGATGATCTCCTCTCTCTTGGCCAGGAAGCATTCTTCATGGGTTTGCATGTTTTTTTTAGTCTTAGAGTAAGGCTTTTGTGTTTAGTCATTTTGCAATGGTCAACCAAGTGTTTCTTGCAATGCCTGTCTGCCTTCTGTGTGTGGCTGTGTTTATGAGAATCTGCTTGTTTTGAACACAGTCTGCTTCCCCTTCAGAAACAGGTTCTGTATGACACACGTGGTAGTCAATCTCTAAGATTCACCATGTCTCCTCATATCTATCTGTAGCCTTCTCATCTGAGTCACCTTAGCAGGTGTTGGAGCATTGACCATGTCTTATGCCCTTTTTATGGGCATATGTTTTTCCTTCTATGGACCCAAGGTGTTTTCTGGCATTAAGCCATGGAATGGACAGTCTCAGGCTTATGAATTGTCAACTGGTCTTCAATCAGTTTCTAGCTCTGCTGAGGAGAGTTGCCTTGGCGATTTCACTGATGTCACTCAGGTACAACCAGAGCTTCTTCTCTCTGTAGCAGAGGACACTAGAGGCAATCCACTCTCAAAGCCTGAGCATACTCATGGCTGTGTCCATAGAAGCAAAAGGAAAGCAAAAGGATCTTTTAAAAGAAATTAGCGCATAGTAATTAAAAATCTTAAAAAGATCCATTTCCATTTCTGTCTCCAGTAGTCTTGGGAAGACAGAACAAGAGAAAGTAAAGATAGGGGCTTCAGAACGACTTGTATTGAAGAGCTTAATATGTAATTCCTATCTTTTTTCTGGTTATATTTACTGTGAACTCCCACTCCCACCCATGTTTGTCTCTTCCACTCCATCAACCAGCAAAGAGGAACATCTTGGCTTGGGTACATTGCTCACTCTTCCCTTCAGCTTCTCATGTGAAGCAGGACAGGTTCTCGGAGCATGTTTCTATTGGCACCAGGTCCTGAAGCAGAGCTACGAAGGCCTTAAGGTAGCAGCATAGGGACTCAGGCATGAAGGAATAGGTAGGGACTATCTCCTAAGACAACCAGTTCCATCCATTTGAACATAAAACACTATGTGGATGTCCTGTCTTTCACTTGTGGCTCAGAGTAGATTCCTGCCATGTGTGCTGGTTGACTGAGCAAGTCCTCCTTAGTCTCTGGTATTTGAACACTTGGTCCCCAGTTGGTGGTGCTGTTTGGGGGAAGTATAGGAGACATGGCTTTTCTATAGGAAGAATGTTACTGGAGGTGATATTTGAGATGAAAAGCCTCCAGGTACATAAAGTTTGTTCTCTTGGCTTCCCGCTTGTATTTGAAGAGATGTGCCCTCAGCTTCCAACTCCTGCTGACATGCCTACATACCATGATAGACTCTTACCCTTCAAAGATAAACTCCTTCTAGAAGTTGCTGTGGTCACAGTAGTTTATCTCAGCAACAGAAAAGTAACCCACATAACATATAAAATCCCTGCCTCCAAAGCAATCTGAGCCTCCCTCTATACTGAAATAAAACCTGATAGGCAAGTGCAAGTTCAAAGTGGAGGTCCTGTCCTTGTCTGATTTAAAGAGTGGAAAGTAGGGTTATAAAATGAGAACTTGGCAGGATACTCCCACACCCCATTTTCTTAACATGATGGCCAGAGACCAATTCCCTGAAAAGGCCTTTATTTCTTAGTTGGATTTTATGATCATCCTATGGTTAGGTCTACATAGACCAATGTGAATCCGTTGTTACACCCAGAAGAGCTAAAAGACAAATCCCACAGAGCAGCTCAAGAGTAACACCTTCCTCATGCACCAAAGGGCAAGAAGAGGAAGAAGAAGGAGGAGGAGGAGGAGAAGGAGGAGGAGGAGGAAGAGGAGGAGGAGGAGGAGGAAGAGGAGGAGGAGGAAGAGGGAGAGGGAGAGAGACAGGGAGAAGGAAAGAGACAGGGGAGGGAGAGGGGGAGGGGGAGGGAAGGGAGAGGGAGAGGGAGAGGGAGAGGGAGAGGGAGAGGGAGAGGGA
>NW_021604636.1:6679318-6712620 GCF_004785775.1 Grammomys surdaster | reverse complement strand
AGGGAGAGGGAGAGGGAGAGGGAGAGGGAGAGGGAGAGGGAGAGAGAATGAATGTCTCCCATTTTCATGGCTATCATAATAACATGGCACTGAAGACTAAGAAGTCTGAAGGGCATATTCAGGTCCTGGTCCCACCTTTGCTGTTTATAGACTCAGTAACTCTGGGAGAATCTCTCTAGCTTTCTTAGCTTCTGCTTCCATACATGTCTATTTCTGTATACACACTCCCATTGCTAAGTCAACTGGATAAAAGAAATAGGAATGACTTTTCAACTAGTCAATTATTGACAAACAACAGGGTTTCATTATAGTATTTGCAGCTGTTGACCTGGAATACAATCAACTGGCATGCAAACCACAAATGTCAACACATTTAAGGATTAACCCAATAAATATCTGAGCAATACATTTCTTCACATAATGCACTCTTGCAAACTGCAAAGGTTACACCAAAAGTTCAAAGGCACCAAGATCCTCTGTGGGATTTGTTAAATCTTGTCCTTATCAATGACATTTTATCAAGAATGTGAGGTGTCCAAACCTGTGTCCTTGTTTTTCCAGTACACTGAGTACATAGCTACAGGAAAGCTTATGGGATGGAAGATTTATGAATTACAGTTTCTTTCTTGCTGGTTGTGCAACCCAGTGAGAAGGAGTAAAACAGATCAGGTTGCCTAGGCTTTTCTCCGTGCAGAGTGATTTTGCATGGGAGATCACCAGCACAAAGGCAGCCCTGTGTAGTCTGCAAGACAAAAGAACCAACATATTGGTCCATGGTCCACTCAACCACTTAACACTCTTCTAGTATGAGCTGCATGCAGAGTTACTGCATTTAGTGTCAGAACTTCTCTGGCCAACTAAGTTGTCAAGGGAGCCACAGTGAAACCACACTCTTTCTTTCTTTTGAGTTGTGTTGACCTGAATCTGTTGTAGCAGTGTAATGAATTTTAATGAAAGTATTCCTACTCACTACATTTTGTTTAGTCCTGGTTTTTCCTCTCTAGGTGTATTTTCCTATCTAGATTTATAAGAATGATATGGAATATTTATGAATCATCAACATTTTGGGGAAGAAATTGGTTATTAGAGATGGAGCCCAGGGCCTTGGTCATGCTAAGCAAATATTTTATCAGTGAGCTACAACCCCAGCCGGTATTAATATTTAAGTAAAGGCTTTGAAGGTCATCTTTCTTTAGTAGTTAAACATTGCTATTAGTGGGATAGCTTCTGTCATGCCATGAGCCTGAAAGAAGTTCTAGAAGAAATAGGCAGTTGAGAGATGAAAAAATATCAAAAGACTTTCATTTAACTGGGGAGGTTATTCTGGGCCAGACATGTTATTTGTGGGTGGGAGGTTCAGAAGAATATTTCAGAAAACACTTGTTTCTGGTGTTAAAGAGTCGTTGAGAGTCATCACATGGACCAAGGTCCCCAGATAGCTGGCTTTCTTGCTCTTACCACAGAGCTAGACCTGCTGGCTGGGCTGGCAGAGCTACTCTGAACATAGAATAAGAATTTGTGCAGCTGGGTTTTACTACCAAGAGGATGGTGGTCCAATGAGTAGGGTCCCTGGGAGATAACTGTCTCAAAAGAATGAGTGTATTAAAAATAAGTGGCCGGCCACCTTCATTCCCATGCTTCCTTCTCAGCATAACCCCTGCGTAGGATTTTTTTCTTTCCTTTTCCTAAATTTACCACTACTTCTCCAACCCCCACCAAACAAGCTATTTCTTTCTTCTCTTGTCATTGGCTCAGTGATATACCATTCATATTGGCCTAGCACGCATTCTTCTTTTGAAACTTTGATTTCCTCATTAGCTAGGTCCTTTGCAAGAGCCTCGGAAAGTTACCATGGCCACTACTCCCTAGCACTAAAACAACGACAAATCCCAAATAAACCACAATCGTTACTTCTCTAGAAAGTAAAAGAAAGATAGCTGACTACTTGGCCATTTTTGAGGTTATTATGTAGCTGGGTAGTCAATTCCTAGGTCCAATAGTGAGTAGGGACCAGGTGACCTTGTGCAGTGAGTATTTTGCTTAAATAACAACAGTGAACTGTTTTTTTTTCAATCTGGCATTTGATTTGAACTGTGTTCCTTTGACTGCAATCACTGAGCAATAATACTGGGGAATTTTAAAGCTTAAAAAAAGCATCACATCAAAAAAATAGTAGTTTTGGTTTAACGGTCCATTTAAATCATCTGGTTCCATTTTTTTTTCAGCACATAGTCACTCTTCTTTCTCCCCCAATTCACCTGGTTCTTTCTTGAGTATGACATTGTTGATCCCTGGGGCCTTTGTACTTGATTACTCTCTTCTTACACAGATCCTTGCTCAAAAATTTGAACTGTGGGTGATGGTGCCTCCTCCGACATCGTGGGATGGCTTTATGTCCTGTCTTACGTTCTGCATTGCTCTCAGCACTGCTAGGCTATCTTAGTTCATGTTTTCCATAAAACAAGGGCCTGCAGCAAAGTCCTATGCTAATGTTTTATTTGGAGATGCTATGCCAGGGAAAAAGATAAGTGTGGGAAGGGATAAGAGATAGCAAACACACAAGGCTGCTGTAGGATGCTGTTGACCTTGGTCCCAGAAACTGCTGCTGGTGGCTCAGCTCCAATGTTTCTTCTGATTCCTTCTCATCTCTACTTTGGGAGTATCTTCAGTCTTCCTTTGGGTGTTAGCTTTCCTGCATTGTCCTGTTGTGTTATGTGGTCCATTAGCACAGCATCTGGTAAAGCTACTTTGAATATGTTATAGGAACTGCTGAAGCTGGGTTTTACTATCAAGAGGATGGTGGCACTTGGGACCTGGGAGGCTGGTGAGGCCTAGTAGATTTGAGATAAGCAGAAATATATTGTCCCAATACTACATTCTTAATTGTGTATTATTATCTCCCCCATTGGTATAGAGACTGTTTTGTTCAGTGCCCAAAATATACCCATAGCCATAGGGAGACTAATGGACATATACCAGGCAGAAAATAAATATTTGTTGAGTTAATTTACTGTGTGTCAGGGTTAGTTAAAGGGAACTAGAAGGGGCAAATATTGTTACCATCTTATAGATGGAAAAATTAAGAAGAAAAAATACTTTCTAAGTTGTATTCAAAAATAACAGCAGGTATTTGTTTCTAGCATTTGGAGCTTTAGTCTCTAAGAAATAGTTCTGCAGAGGTAGAAGATAAACCCCTAGTAAGGAAGACACCACGTACTTCAGTCACAGGACTCAGAGGCCCTTGAGCTTGTACTGACTGGAAAGCCTCCTCTCTGAAGACTATTTTTCATGGTACCAGAAAGCACTACGCCAGCTTCAAAAAGAGGGAAGAAACCAACAGTACTACCCAGAAATGATTCCCATGAGTTACAACAATGACTAATGTGGCATGCTAACCCTGAGGGTGCAGTAGTGGCACACATACATTGGTGGTAACCAACGATTTTCTTTCTTTCTTTCTTTCTTTCTTTCTTTCTTTCTTTCTTTCTTTCTTTCTTTCTTTTTTTTTGGTTTTTTGAGACAGGGTTTTTCTGTGTAGCCCTGGCTGTCCTGGAACTCACTCTGTAGACTCCTCCTGCCTCTGCCTTCCAAGTGCTGGGATTAAAGGTGTGCGCCACCACTGCCCGGCCAACCAACGACTTTCTAATTGGACTTATGACCCTCTCAGCAAGAAAGAAATGCCTGGCACTGGAAACCTAACAAGAGCTCTCAAACTCATGGATCTTTGAGGAGAAACTACAACTGCCTCTTTACTAAAACATCACAATCCCTAATTATAAATTAAATATTTATCATTATACACAAAGATAAGTTTAGTCTTCACCCTTCATCAAGGAAACTTCTCTTTGCAACAGACAGAGACCATTATAGAAAACTACAACCAATCAAAATACAGAGTTGTGGATTCCTGTCCCAACTGATACGTTTTCTGAAGCTAAGAATCAGGGATCACTGTAGAACAGGAGGCAGAAAGATTGTAAGAGCCAGAGGAACAGGGAGCTCACTGTGGACTTTTGTCTCCTAGAAATGTCAGAAGCTACACCCATAAAGTCTCAACATGGCTGCCTTAACAAGGATGACATCAATAGGCATGTGATGTGGGAAAGCTCTTGAGACCTCAAACCTGTAGTTCTAGACAAAGATTACAGGCAACTGAGGAATCCGGGAGAAGGAGAAATAGTCTTCCTCATGGAAGACCGCATCAATTTAATGTATCATACCAAATGTTCAGCTCTGAAAATATATGCATACAAGTGACATTATATAGACTGAGCAGGTTGTATTTAGATATATATATTTATACACACATACCCCATATATACATATATATGTATAGAGCAACAATTAAAGAAAAAAGAGGCAATGAATTTGAAGGAGAACAAAGAAGAACATATGGGAAACTTTGGAGGGAGAAAAGGGAAAGAAAAAATCATGCAATAATATTATAGTCTCAAAAAAATTTAAAAAAAGAAATAGCATGTCTCAGAAATAACTACTCCTGATTGATTTTGTCTGCTTTTTTTTTTAAGGAATGGAGAGAGAGAGAGAGAGAGAGAGAGAGAGAGAGAGAGAGAGAGAGAGAGGGAGAGAGAGAGAGAGAGATATTAGTCTTGACTTTGTGAGCATTTTGTCTTCTTCTTAATTCTCTATACTCATGTATTCATAAATCTGGTATGTCTATTTACCAATAATGAACATTCTGAGAAGAGAATCAGGAAAACAATTGCATTTATAATTGAATTAAAAACCTAGTAGTAGACTTAACCAAGAAACTGAAAGACTTCTAACAGTGAAATTTTTAAAACATTGAAGGAAATTGAAAAAAAAAAAACCTAGAAGATGGACTTTCCATGCTCATGGGTTGGCAGAATTAATGTAGGGGAAAAAGTTGTCTTACCAAATGCAATCACAACACACTGCTAATGACCAGCTACATAAATAATAAAATCAATTTCTAAATTCACAAGGAAGCATAAAGGGTCCTAGGTAAACAAAGCAAACCTGAGCAAAAAGAAAACGACTGAAGCTATGACCACACATGATTTCAAATTACACTGCAGAGTCATAGTAACAAATCCACATGACACTGTCACATGAAGACCAAGGAAGGAGAGTAGAGGGTACAGGACTAAACCCTATAGGGACAGCCACCTGATTTTTTACAAAGATGCCAAAAACAAAAGCAAAAACAAAAACACATGGCGGGAGAAAGATAGCCTCTTCCACACATAATCATGGAAAAACTTGATATCCACATGTATAAAAATGAAGCCTCAATCTTATCTGTACAAAAATCAACTCAAAATGTATCAAAGATTTTAATCTGAGAAAAGAAAGTCTGAAAGTAATAGAGGAAAATGCAGCCAAACACTTGAAGATCTAGTCATTCTGAAAGGGACTCCAAGAACTCTAGAAACAACACCAAGAATTGACAAATGGGACAGCAAGAAATTTAAAAAATACTTCTCATAGCAAAGGAAATAGTTTGCCAAGTAATGAGACATCTTACAGAATGGGAGAAAGTCTTGGTTAGCACTTCATCTGACACAAAAATTAATATCGAGAATATATAAGAACTCAAAAAAATAGATTAAAAGAACCCAAACTGGGAGGATGGCTCGGTTAGTATAGTGTCTGCTGTGTGTTATTAAGACCCAAATCAGATCCCCAGAACCTATATAAAAGCCAGACATGGTGGTGTATCTGTAAGCACAGTGCTGGGTAGGGTATGGGGGAAAGACTATGGTAGAAGGATCTCAGGGCTAGCTGGCCAGTTTGTCCAGCCAACTGGTGTACTCCAGGTTCAGTGAGCAATCTTGTTTCAAAAAAACAAGGTGAAGACTGACTGAAGAGGATACTCAATGTAGACCTTTGGCTTTATGTGCATATACATGCATACATACATCACACACATGCATACGTCATATGCACACCTAGACATACATCACACACATATCACATACTCCACACACACACATACACACACACACATACACACACACACACGGGGGGGGGGAAGGGGGAGGGAGAGGGAGGGAGAGAGAGAGAGAGAGAGAGAGAGAGAGAGAGAGAGAGAGAGAGAGAGAGAGAACACAATATCCTATCATCTAAACCAATAAATGAAAGAATAAGGTGAATAGACAGTTCTAAAAAGTGATACGCAAATGACTAATAAATATATGAAAAACTGTTCAATATCTTCGGTCATCATGAAAATATAAACCAAGTGAAGGGGGTAGTTCTGACGTTAAAGTTCTGTTTCCCAATTGGTTCTTTATTTGTCAGTAAAGAAGACTGGGGACCAATTGCTGTATGGAAGATACAGGTGGGACTTTCTGGGTTCCAGGAGGAAAAAGGCAGACACAGGGAAGGAGAGAGGGACTTTTCTGCCATGCTTTAGAGGAAGAAGAATACAGCAACCATGTGAGATCTCAGAGGGAGCTGGGGCCCGTGGCCTCTGCCACAGGCGGGTGGCCAAGGATGTTTGGCAGGGGCTAGGTAGAACTAGCCACTGAAGTTTAGGGCATGTGGAGAGATGGAGATAATAAATTGGCAAGGGCACATTATTCCAGGCCGGAGATAGTAATGCCGAGCCGTTATCCCTAGAAGTTGTAAAATAACAAACTGTGTTTATATGTCAAGGGTCTCAGGAGGGGGCTGGTAGTGCGGCCTCCTCCCAGACCAAAGGTGAGTAGTACAAAAGGAAAGCCTGGTAGGAGCTCCAGAGTGCAAAGTAAAAGGCAGGTAGCTTAAAACTACAAGCAACAACTAAGACTATACTAAGAGTCTACCCTACTATAGTCATGTTAGCTCTCCTAAAGAAAAAATAATGCCAAACTCTGGTGTGAATGTGGGAGAAAAGGAACAGATGATGGTGAGAATATACGTCTTACAGCAAGATAGAAATGAACATGGGCATTCCTCAAAAAACTTGAGGATGGAACTGCCATTTCACCCATATGTGACATTTATAGGTACAAATAAAAAGGACCATAAGTAAGCAATAAGGTCCCTGTCCTTGGTTTATGGATGGCAGTCTTCTCCCTGTGCCATGGAGTGTTCATCTTTGTCCTCTCCCCTCTTCTTCAAAAGGACATCAGCCACCTGGATTAGGGCCTCTCACTGTCACCCCATTTAAACTTATGTGCCTCTTTAAAGATTCTATCTGTAATTTTAGTCTAGGGTTTAAGACATGGTTCTTTAAGGGCAATATTCAGGGGAAATATTTAAACCCATAACACCAATCATAAAGAACTTGGTTTTATCAAATGTAGGATAATGTTCTGTTCTTCTCCTTGGTTCTTGACTGAAATCACCAAAGCAAGTCAGAGTAATTTACAGAAAGATCCAGAAATGTAAGAAAGGGATTTGTACCAAGTAAATAAAAGACATTATCATCCAACCAGTGTTCATTGTTTAAATTACATTTATTTATGCCAACACAAAACACAATAAAACCACTTTAAAAAAACACAACCATTTCATCTTCATGTAACATAATTCTTCAGTGAACAGAAGCACTACTGTTAATGTTTTGGCCCTTTCAAGGTCCTGCCTTGGGTCAAAACAGTAATTAGAGAAAGAACAAATTCTTCCTGATACACATATGAGAGAAACTTCTATTTTTTAAAAATCCCATTTCAGCAATAACAGAAAATAGCACAAACAGCCCCGTGTGGCAGCGGCAGTGCCACCATATCACTGAGAGTGCATCTATTGGTTGCTTCAGACTCCAAGGTCTTGGACTATTCAGGGATCCAAAGGAGATTCATCAAGATTTTTCTTTTAAATTTACCTGTGTACTCCCTCACTGACTAATTTACCTGAGTTATTTGAAAACCAGAAGAGAAAGAATCTAGACGATGTGAAAACGTACACATTCTTATCTGGCAGGAGTGAAGGAGGTTTGACACCAAGCTGACAATTCAACGGACAGCCGCTGAAGCTTCCACTAACATGGAGTCGTTCACCTAGGGAGTGGCTTCACCTTAATATCCAGTTAAGGCAATACACACTGCACAAAAATACAGCAACCGGCCCACATTCCAGGGACCTACCTGCTATTTGTTTTGTGTCAGTATACTTTCAAACTAAGATAGTTATACCATAATTAATACAATCCTTCTATCATTTTACTGACAAAAGAGTCTCATGCAGGAGAGAGACTGAGAGTCTGTACCCAGCTCCTATCCTCTCAGCTTCTCTGTGGAGATCCAGTGAGATCAAAAGTGCTTTGTAATGAATGCAGCAGTAACCATAAGAAATGAAACTCCAGAGACTATCCCTCCAATCTGCTACTGGGTTGTTCGTTGTCTGCCTGCGTAGATTTTGTACGTGGTCTTACTTTTTAGAGCAAGTGGGTGGTATGTCCACCCTCTGAAGCTAGGAAGTGCATGCTGGGTGGTGCATATGGGATAGGAATATCCTATAGGAAGGGCAGACTCCATGAGGGACTTTCGTAGTCTTGACACATTTGATCTATAGCTGTGTGACCTTTCATTCTGTTACCCAAGTTTTCTTTTCTTTTCCTGAAACTCTTATTGATAAGTGAATAACTTAAAGTGATTTTTTTTAAAGTGGACACTTTTGTATGACAGTCGTGTAGTTTTGAAGACTGTAGCTGAGTGCAATAATTGAGAAATATGGAATAATAGGAGGGAAACTTGGGAACCAGAGGGCAATTGAGCATGGAGGCCCCGTATCTTCAGTGTTAGTGGCAATGTAATAACCTAACCCTAATTACCCCTTCCTCATCTTTGAAACAAAATACTTGTGTGTCCACGTCTTTTAAGTGTACAAGCTCATGACAATGATTAACATTTAATTTTCAAATCTCTCACTTAGGAGATCACTGGGAGATCCGAATTCTTTCAGACTCTCATTTCTCATACCTGAAAATTAAGACGGCTGAGCATGCTGTGGCATGCTTTTAATCCCAGCACGCAGGAGGCAGAGACAGGCAGATTGTTGTAAAACAAAACAAAACAGAATAAAACAAGACAAACAAAGTAAAACAAACTCAAAAACCGAAACCCCAAAAACCAAACAAAGAAACAAATTCCTTCAGGAAATAGGAGATTTTCTGCAAGTTTTTGAATAATCGGCCCTAAGGACTCTGGGAATTTTTGGAGACAAAGACTTTAGGAAGGTGGATTCAGGAAGCAAGTGAGATTCTAATTCTGAACATTTTTCAAGCGCAAATCAAGTTCCCGGGAATTATTTTGATGATTATTTTTTGAGGCATTAATGCAACAGAGTTCATATTCTTCAAGGGGTCTTGACTTCACCTCTTTGCTTGGGATATTCTTTTCTCGATTATTTCCAACCTGCAAACAATGTCTCACCTTCATGCCCTGAATGATTGATCTCTGAATGACCTGTTATTAAGTCAACCTCCTTCTGAAGCAACAAAGAAAGACAAATCATACAGTGCATTAACCTTTGACGTAAGCAGAGTTGACTTTCTCTTGCCGAAGGAGGTCTGCCTACCCATCTGAGGAAAGGCCTGCTTTGTGCTTCTCCCTGTGCTTGTAGGTCACATTCTTAAACGTGCTGGTGGAGCCTCTGTACAACGGATTGGTTCCCTAAAGAAAGAAGGAGGGAAGGGGAATGGTTCAAAGAAAAGGAGATACATTTTGTTAGTATGCCCTTTTCATATCTTAAAACATTTGTGTTATAGTTCAAACTGGAGAGTCAAGCTCAAACTTGGAAGATATTTGAATTTATTTTGATATTTTAAATTTTATTCACCTTTATCTCATTTATTTATTGTGTGGCACATGTGTATGTACATCTCTAAAATTATGACTTTTAATTTTGTTACACTAACTCATGTAGTAGAAGGGCATTCATGTGCTGCTGTATGCCTGTGGAGGGCGCCTTGGAAGCCAGTTTTTACCTTCTACTGTGAGGTCCAAAGAAGCAAACTGAGTTCAGCAGGTTTGACAACAATGTCTGTTACCCTCAGAGCCATGCTTGCTGGCCTTCCACATTATGTTCTGAAAGAGTCTCTCAGTTGATAGGGCTGGGGCTGGGGGAGGGGGGGAGAGGCAGGGTGAAGCTCATCTGTTTGGCTAGACTGGCTGGCTGGCTCT
Source organism: Grammomys surdaster (assembly GCF_004785775.1). Lineage (NCBI taxonomy): Eukaryota > Metazoa > Chordata > Mammalia > Rodentia > Muridae > Grammomys > Grammomys surdaster. Next base: position 6,702,526 of record NW_021604636.1, on the reverse strand, counting down.
CCAGGGCTGTGTGTAGGTTTGTGGGAGGAGCACCCACACGCCTGCCTCCTATACTGGAAGTGGGAGGACCCCACCCAAATCTGGATAGACTGACTGGCTAGCAGTCTCCAAGGCTGTTTATGGAAGGAGTATCCACACACTCTTGGTCACCCCCTCTTCTGTACTCTGTGAAACTTTGGTGGAATTGTGCCTGGTTTACCACGGGACTTTGGGATGAACGGTAGATGTAGTTTACAATACCCCAGGGATCATCTACATCTTACCAAAATTGTATTTGCTATCAGCAAATTCACCTACCCTTGCCCTCAGATTTGTGGTAACACTTCCTCTGAGCAGGAATCACCCCTAAAACTATGTCTATATTGCTTTCAACCAGTGATCCAACCTCTGACCAAGTGCCCTTGGTCATGTGACTCTAGAGAGACTAATGCCATCTCTGCACTGGGGGCAAAAAAACCAGTAGTTCCCTGGCTAGAGCTCCCTGGTGGGTGAAGCCAGCTCCCTGTGTTGTCTGCACTCCTAAGGGAAGCCTGGGTAGGTCAATCCAGCTGCCCTGAGCAGCAACAGCCTTTAAAGGTGAATAAGATGTCTATGGTCTTAGGTAGGTGTAAAGTCTCATTTGCAATAAAACTCAAAAGAAGTTTATGAAGTTTAAGTTTATGATGGCCAAAGCCTGGACTGAAGGGAGAGGAGGGGTTATGGAATAGGAAAAACAAATAGAGTGTGATCAAGGCCAGCTTAGGCCTTTGTAGGACTAGTACGTGCTCATAGGCCCTACCCCATATCTGTCAATCATATTAAAATGAACCTACATATGCAATAGAATTGTGTGTGTGTGTGTGTGTGTGTGTATTAAGATGGGTATGCCTGTGCATGGACGTGTATAGGAGGCAAGAGGCCAATGCTATGTATCTTCTATTGCTCCCCCACCCCCACTCCCTTTGAGACATAGTCTCTCTTGGTGCTGTGGAGGTCACCATTTTGGCTATACTGATGGGTTAGTGAGCCCCAGGATCTGCCAGTTTCCAAGCCCTCCAACTCAGGAGTTGCAGATTTGAGTTGCTGGATCTGGCTTTTACATGGTTGGTAAGAATATGAACTCAGGTTTTCTTTCTTGCATGCTTTACCCACTGAGCCATCTCAGTAACCCCACAAAATAGATTTTATAGGAACTCTAAAGGGAATAGCTCAAGCTTCACGAGACAGGGCAATACAATGCTATTTTGTGCAGGTCTCAGTTATTTCTAAACTTCTTCCTTTAATCTGGACTAGTTCAGGGATGGATCCCTTGCAGGGGTTCAATGGACCAAAAGCCCACTCTAGTAGGAAGAGATGATAACTGGACAAGAAACAAGTCCACATTCCTACAGAGGTGAAGGAAGGAGGTGGAGCCTGACCTCTGCTGATGGTCAGAATTCAGGAGAGCATGCTAGCATTGGGCTTTGTGAGGAGGAGCAGGAGGGGAAGTGGCCAGTGTTGTCTTTATTCATTATTGATCTCCCTTTGTGGGATGTCCAGTTGAGACTCAGGCTTAGGGCCGTGGGTGAGTGTCCACGTTCAGACAAGGCCAGTTTCTAAGTATATAAGGTGACCAGGTGGACTTCCCCGAATATCAAGGCCACGGCTTATGGCTGGATTCTGCAAAGCTCTGGCACATTTTTTCAGGCTTGAACAAAAGCAGTAACAAGAAAGCTCCATCATGACCCGCACCTTTTTTAATGATCGCCTAACTGCCAACTGCAGACACAATTTGTTTAGCATAGAACAAAATCAATCCATGACTCCTAGAAATGTCAGGCTAAACCTTTTTTTTTTTTGTCTCAAGTTAATAATTTGTCATCCAAGAGATGAATTTAAATATCTTTCATTCGTGTTTTCAGAAGAAAAATGCTGAGAGGTTTTTTTTTTTAACTTAATATAAGATAACTTTTTTTTTTTTTATAGCTCTGACAAAATATTTCAGGAGGTCAGGGCAGGGATCTGTTCTCAGCTCTGTCCCCTTAAGCATCCCAGGGGTCCGATGGGTCAGGTGAGCTCACTGGGTTTTAAAGATCAGTTGAGTTCATCCCTTGGGAAGAAATAGGTTTTAGATTTTTAAATGAGTTAAATTGAAGAACTTTAAATGTACGCACCAAGCATACGTTTGTCCCAGGAGGAGGACATGTTTGTGAGATTTGCACTGAAGTTTTGAATTGAACCTCTTTTGCATGCAAATGAATAATTATTACCTAGTCATCATCTACTCGGGAACATCAAACATTTGTTATTCAAAGAAACTCAATTGAGCGAGGGAATAATATTTTCCATTTACGCTGTTATCTGTTTAATGCGTGGTTTTGTCCCATTTTAGATGAAGAAATGGCTAAACTTTGGCATTTGAATTTCAGTCATGTGTAGCTTCCTGAGGGAGAAAAATTCACGTTTTGGAGGAAATTAACTGTTAATTAAAACGTTATTCTAAAGATATTAATCATTTGCCAGCACTCATGCCTGTGTCTGAGAACATTAAAATATGCTGGTTAGTAGACATGCATTACAAAATAGACACATGTTTGCTTGCAGAATGAGAATACCTGCTTATTATTTCCAGAAGCTTCAACCACAGGCTGTTCTTAGAACAAATTAACAATCAGGGCTCAACTCTACTGGTACCAAAACATTGAGGAGCTCTCAAACTTTTGTCTCCATTAGTTTAAACCCCAAATCTACCTTCATTTGCCTTTACTCCTACGTAATTGTTTGGTGCACTAAAAAAGTGCAGATATGTACTCTGTAAATAACCATGCCTGTGTCATACCTAATCAAATTAAACATACGTCCTTGCTATCATTCTAGTATCTGCTGTGTATCAACCTTTCCTCACTTGTCATAAAAATGTAATCTTACAGTTGGATTCTTCAAGTCAGGACTCAAACAAAGTAAGCCCACAGATCACATTTGCTTATTATAGCCAAGGCATTTTTACTCAAAAGATAAGGTTGATTAAAATCTTTATTGGCCTTTGTCCTGTGATGTACATTAATGCTTAGTTTGAAATCATTCCCCCAAATATAAACATTCATTATCAAAAATGGAAAATTCCATTTGCTTTCAGACCTGAGGATATTGCTATAGGCTTAGGGGAAAATAGTGTTAACATCAATTTATTTAGGCAGATGAACCCAAAGGCACAGTCGTGTTTGCCTGCGTTTTCTCCAGTGAGCTCACTGTTTTTGGAATCAGCGGTGTAAGATAATTGCTATTAGAAACTAGACACACCATTAGAGATTGAGAGATGAAATTAAAACCATGAAATTGTTTCCAGGGGTCTCTGGAAATGTAATTATCTCTCCTGTGGAAAAGAAACACGGAAAATTGTAGTCCTGTTTTGTGTTTGCCTACTGAGACGACATTTAAATTATATCTATTGAATACATATATTTAGAGGTTTATTTCCTGTAGCTACTTAAATTTTTATGTTATTCAGAAAATACTACCTGGTATTTGAAAAGGCCTGTCAACTTTGCATCTGTACACCCGTAACAAGTATTTCCATGGAAATTGGCATGAACTGTCATGCTATCCATGAACATTCCCCCATTAGAGAGAACACAATCAATTTACAGAAATGTTTAGATACAGTGCCTATGCTTCACTTCAGAAGGTTGCCTCCACAACAGCCCCAAGTCACCATAGCAGGAGTTTCATGAGCCTCTTCAGCTGTTACAACCCCACTCACCAAGACATCCTACATCATGAGAACAACCCGGGTCCAGACAATGGCTTCTTCTGTTCTCTAAGCAAGATAGAACTAAAGCTGTTGTTGGGGCTACACCGAGAGTGATCATAGACGTAACGTCTGAACTCTATAGAGGATGGCTGAGTCCCTGATCATTCTCATCAGGTCTCCAGAGTTCACATACCGTTTGCCACTTGGCCTTAGATCGTTCTGCTTCAAATTTAGCAACCTCTTTCCGGTCGTGAAATGATACCAGCAGCTTCCAAATGCACAGTAGCACAACACCGATGAGCAGGATAGCCAGTGACACCCCCAACATGATCATGGGAATGTTCGGAGGTTTGGGGCAGTCTAGGGGAGCAGATGAAATAATCTTTAGAAGCTGCCACAATGAGTATTTGACTGTAAGAAGGCTTTTTGACCCCTCACTGAGATGCAGGGGTTGAACCCAGAGCATAGGACACTGGACAATTCTGCTAAGCTGCATGCCCATCTCATGGAATGGAAAGACCTTCCTCATTGGATTTTCTATTCAAATATTTTTTATAGAAATACACGCTGATACCTTCTTGTCTGGTGGATTTTTTTCTTTTAAACCTGAGTTACTTGTTTAAAGATATATTTGTATTTATTCTTAGTAAAACAAATGATTCAAATCAATCCAAAAAATGAATTTATAACCAGCCTTGTAAATTCTTGGTTGTATATACAGAGATTCAACAAACTATGGATTGAAAATATAAATATGTCTTTATTAAACATGCCCTGTCTTTCCCCTTGGTGTTACTTTCTAAATGGTAAGTGTAATAAATATTGAGACGACAGTTATATTGTATTTGGCTTCTATCCCCTCCCCCCTCTCAATAATGTCTCCTGCATCACAGGCTGGCCTCAAACTCTACAGCCAAGGATGACCTTGAACATCTGTCTTTACCTCCCCAGTGCTGGGATGCTGGGATTACAGATGTATTCTACTCTACCTGGTTTAGTACAGTGCTTGGGATTGAACCAAGGCCTTCATACATGCTAGGCAAGCACTCTACCTCCTGAGCTACATTTCAACTCTCATATCACATTTTGTAAGTAACCTAGAAATAATTTCAGGTAGATGAGAAGATGTGTGTAAATTCTAGGCACATATAAGGACCTTCAGTATTAACAGGTTTTGGTATCTTTGTCACAGAAGGACCTGGACCTAAATGTCCCGCAGATATGGAAAATTGGCTATAGATTGGATAGTTGACTTTAAAACGTTAGTAAAACAAAGTGGCAATTAATATACATGAACTATTTAAAGAACCATAAAAATACCACATTTTCATTTTCCAAAATATTCTCCCCTGAGTACATCACAGCTACTTTGGTACATAGAATTATTTTGTCAAGAATTTCCTTGAATTGTGAACAGTCTCAGGATTATGTTAAAAATTATTAATCTAGCCTGGTTAGTCATGCCTGCAATCCCAGCATTCAGCAGGCAGATGTAGGAGTTTGATGCTAGTCTAGGCTACAAAGCAAGTTGAAGGCCATCTTGAGCTCCACAGTGAGACTCTGACCCAAACCAAGGACTGGGAGTATGGACCGCTTGCCTAGACAGAAATATGTTGAGGTGGTCTTGCTTATCAAAACCACAGCCTTCTAGACCTCCCCCTGGCCCAGGATATTCTGTTTCAGTAAGTCTTGGGTAATACCACAGGTTATACATTATTAACAGTATCTAAGTTGTTCTTATGATCAAGAAAGGGTAGGGAATTAGATACGCTCAACTTGAAGATTCCATGATAGGCCATTTTGGCTCTATCTGATGGTATTAGTGTAATTTTGCAGTTAGATAGCGCCTTCCTCCATTGACAGCAAGACAACTGATGATCCTTGCAGTATGTGCAAGATGATGACTCTCTTAATGAAGCATTATAATTAAGTCCTTCTTTTGCTTCCCTGGGAAGAAATTCCACATCAAAAGATCATTAAATATCTGCATCCTCCATCAGAGGTGAGACAAAAACCTGGCAGTGTCTGGGAAAGAAAAGAATCAGGCTTAGCCTACCCTCTATAATGTTACTCTTAGACAGTTAATAAAGGAGAGTTGAACGTTGAGGATGGATTGTTTGGCTTTTCAGACCTGAATCTAAGGGGACTAATGACCCCTTAACAGTGTGATGCCTCATCTCACACACGTTTTCTGGGTAGAAAACCATATAAGGACATTATGAAGAAATAAGAATTGCTAATGGCCTACTTACTATAGTGCCAAGAGCTAAAGGCTGCGTTGTAGCAAGCAAACGAAGCAGGGCTGTGTCCCTGAGAAAATACACTGATCCAGCTAGATCTTTGGCCAAGAAATCTCTGGTCAGGGACAGAACATTTCCTAGTCACAGAAGAATGTAGCTTGCTGGGACCTATACCTACCTGGAAGATGAATCAGGAGGGTGTTCAACTAGAGAATCAACAGAGAAAAGGTGTGGCTTTGGAGAGAGAATCATTTAAAAACTTAGGCTCATTGGATTCTGTGAATTTCTCAAGAAAAGATTCAGCCCAAGTTCCAAGGTAGGTATCAGAACACAGACTCTTACTTTTCAGGCTCTCCGTATTCCTTTGGTCACTGAAGACAGCGACCTAGGTGGGAGGAGAGGGTTAGCTCTAGTCCTATGTGTAATGTTGCCTGTCAGGTTGGGTCACTGCTCTACCTAATGCTGAGGTTTTGAATATCGAACTCTCAGCTCTGTCTAAGCGGTTAGCTGTACCATACATGACTATTGGGCACTGGAAATGTGACATCTAAATCAGGATGTACTACAAATAGCAAAGAACTATCTTACAGTCTAAGAATGAAAAATATAGAACACCTTGATTTTTGTGTTGATTTCATGTTGAAATGAGAATATTTTGGAGACTGGTGAAGAAATTGAACTTCACCTATCTCTTTTGACTTTTTAATGAAGTTTCTAGGAAATGATACATTTTATATAGGGTTCACCTAACAGTCCCTATTGGACAATGCTGGCATCTTTTAGATTCAGATATATATTACAGTTGTGTAGCCAGTGGGAGGCAGTGTAGCACAGTGGTTAAGAGCCTGGGCTCGAAGCCAGGCTGTTAGAGGTCCTCAAGCAAACAGATGTATGTTCAGTCACTGAGGGACCTAGCGAGGTGTTTGCTTCCAAGCCTCGACTTTCTCACCTGCAGAACAGAAATAATACTGATACTCACTCTGTAGAGTTGTGGAGGATACTGTGTGACATCAGCACATAGAAAACATGATGACTGATCTGTGGACTAGACATGTGGACCAGTAAGGGCCCCATACACCAAGAGACTGTGCCCCTCCCTTTTCTGTCTCCCAGAAGGCAAGGGCATGGATCGTGCAAGCTCGGCCTGTACCAAGTTATGTGATTGGCTTCTTTCTGCAAGGAAGGCTCAACTGTCCTTGTTTTTGTCTGTTTTATTTCTGGCATGGCTTGTAGGCTCTGACATTCTATCCAGATAGAAGAAGGAAGATGAGTGATACCCTGCCTCCTCAGCAACAGTGAGCACCCTGGACCAGCTTGCTCCCTTTTCAATTTGCGTAGAGGATACTGGCAATCATTAACCTCTCCCTTCTTTTCCTGGCTTTTCATTTGGCCTCCTTACTTCTCCCAGCGTCTACCTTCAGAGCCACAGGTCTCAGTGCTGCCGGAGGAAGGCACTACAGTCTCCTGGGGGTAGGCTACCACCTTGGAGCTTCTGGAAGGCCTATCCAGAAATGGGGATTTGAGGTATCCTTGGGCCTGTCAGAAGATCAGAAAGTGAAATCTCAGGGAGATAGCTTTTCCTTCCCTTTCCCTTACTACAAAAGAATAGGGATAAAGAAGATGCTATACTATATATACAGATGTCAGGCATCTGTGAGGGATCTGAAGCATGGTGCGTGGTGTGTCACTCACACCGTGCCCAAGAATAAAAGAACAGACAACAGTTCAGGAACAATACAGTATTTCTCAGCCGAAGGCATGTTCCATGGGTGTGGAGGGTGGGGATGTGGGTGGGGAGAGACTAGAAAGGAAAAAAAAATCAAACCAGCCAAGCACAAAAGCCTGCACACTGAAAGCAAGGCCTTCTACAGAAGCGGCTTTGTTGTCTGGGATGGGTTTTTCCAATAGAATCAATATTTTAAGGGGTAGCTTTGATTTCAGAATATCATGCTAAAGTCACTATGGCAATTAACACAGCGTTGGGGTGCAGCTGGAGACGCTGACTTTACAAAGCTGATAATAAGGCGGCAGGATTTTTGTCTTATGAAGTAATCTGGTCTCACAGAGCATGGGTCACCCTGTCTTCTTAACTGATGGCTGCAAGATGCCTTTTGTGTTCGAATAGCTCAGAAACGAGTACATGGTGTTTCTAAGTGCCTGTCAACAGGAGCTCCCTGCCACCCTCACAAACAGCAAAACCGTGTTTACAGTCACCCCCACATTTCAGGGGTTGTGCCTGACCTCCAGCTGCCTTGCCCTTGGTACAGCAATGTGATGTTTCTCTCATCCCTTTCTTGATTAGAATATGAGGTTTATACCTACTTTGCAGGTATTTTGATATTATTTGGGCTTTCAACCTCTAGGGTGATACCAATTGGATACTTTCAGTTTCAAAATCAGGATTTAACATTTACCAGCACACTGAAAAAGAAATACCAACACCAAAACCCTTCTTTTTATACCCTGTATGTGGTGCTGTTGTCTGGGCCAGACATTAGACTCCAACCCCAAGTCTGATGAAGCCTGAAAATGCATCTGTCAATTTTTGGGGAAATTTTAGGGAGAGATAGGTCATTGCTAAAGACAGAAAATTCAAGGCACCTGTGAGTGTCTCAGAACTCAGTTAAGGTTGTTAGCACAGTGGCTGTGAGGAGAGCTGGAAACATCCGTGGTAAGTTGGATTGTCAGAATGTAGACTCAGTGCCCACAGGCCTGCTGACTCAGGACACAAACATCTTAGATAAGCTGCAGAAGAGTCGGATACCCACACAATTTGAAAGCTTCTTAAAGCTAAGTTCTCTACTGTTTCTCTTCCAGTGTAATATAAACTCGTCTTTTCCCTTGGGTGGAGATGTAATAGAATTGGAAAGTTCCTATGTGAATTATGTGAAACTGATTCCATGTGTTGACAGGGTTGAAAATCCACAGGAGCACAGAAGCAAAGGGCTCCTGCCTGGCCTGATCTGGTATCACTGAGCTGAGGCTACCATGAACTCAAAGTAATTCTCCTGCTTCAGTCTCCTGAATACTGGGATTATAGGTGTATGCTGGCTGACCTGGCACTTTGTCATCTTCTGTGGCCACACCCTTATTTGTTGTCATGTGTCTTTCCTGATCCAACATTGTCACTGATGTCCATTGCTGCGAGGACACTTTTTGGCAAACGTGTTACATTCCCTGTTAGTCCGCTTATCCTTTGAGTCACCTCTTAAAAGATTGTGCCGTTATTGTTCCCATTTTACAGATGAGGAAATAAGATGTTCGGAAAGGCAAGTATATCCCACAATCTCAGAGAGTGGTTGCACAACAAAATAGTATTTGAACCACCACTTAAAGTTGTTAGGATTTTGCTGCTGTGAACAGACACCATGACCAAGGCAACTCTTATGAGGACAACATCTAATTGGGGCTGACTTACAGGGTCAGAGCTTCAGTCCATTATCATCAAGGTCTAGGAGCTTGGCAGCATCTAGACAGGCGTGGTGCAGGAGAAGCTCAGAGTTCTACATCTTCACCTGAAGGCTACTAGTAGAATACTGGCTTCCAGGCAGCTAGGATGAGGGTCTAAAAACCCACATCCACAGTGACACACCTACTCCAACAGGGCCACACCTTTAATAGAGCCACTCCCTGGGCCAAGCTTATACCAACCATCATAGTCCTTCTTGCCAGGTTTTCTGAAAAGACACGCCTGTTGAGTACATCCTTTTCTTGGTTAACCTTTCTACAGTGCCAGTAGATTCTAGGGAGGTGATGCCTGGTCCAAATTAATGTCATCATGTTACCTCGTCTTAATAAAAGACACGAGGACACAGCAATGGCTTTAATGGGATTTTTTCAACCTTTGGAGAAGCACTTCACCCCAAATTTTGTAACGTCTTTCTTGGCAAGCTACCTCAGGGGACTTTCTGTATGCCTTCGACCAGGTGGTATCACTTGACATTGGTAATAGAACACAAGGCACTCACCTTTTTCATTGATGTTGTGAATGATGGTTTTCCCTTCATTATCCGTAGTTATTAGGAATGTAATAAGACATTCGTTTTCTCCTTGTAGAGAGCACGAGACAGAAGCATCCTTTGAAAAATCTGCAGATGAAAGAGTCATTCATTAGGTTAGATGAGATTTCAAAAGGGATAATTTTTAAAGCAAAGTGGTATTGAGTTTAATATGCAAATCAGAATTTGCAATACTGTCGAGTGGGAAATGAAAGGCATAGGGTTTTCCCACCAAGTGAGAACTTTGGTTTTTAGTTATGTTCCAGAAGAATGGCTCCAGGTGTGGTCAATCAGGACTGACCATCAAAATTACCTATTAATCTGAAGGAAGCAGATTTCAATAGAGTGAAAGAAGCTCGAAGCAGGTGCCCACAGCTGCCTGGGGAGTAGAATGGCCTTGGTTATGGTAATGAGGGGGCTGCACAGTCCTCTCAGCACAGAGCATCTGGGAGAACGGCTAGATTACACTGCTGCTCAGTGTAGATGGATACTGATGCTAATACAGAGGACTTCTCACAGTGGTGTAGCCAGGACTTCAGGCTTTGCATTGTTGCATGGGGAGAAGAAATTAATATCAGGAAACTGAGGCAGAGGTGTCGTGTAGCTCAGAGACCCGCAGGATAAAGGGAAACTTCAGATTAGAAGGAACTCAGGATAAGAGCTGTCGGACATTCAGCCTACCCTCTTTCTTAACAAGAAGGTGAATTTTTCCTCATGAAGCTTATTCAAGAGTTAGAAAATGAATTTCATGACAGTAGTTGTTAATAAAAATTTTAGGAGCTGGAGAGATAGCTCAGCGGTTAAGAGCACAGACTGCTCTTCTGGAAGTCGTGAGTTCAAATCTCAGCAACCACATGGTGGGTCACAACCATCTGTAATGGGATCCAATGCCTTTTTCTGGTATGCATGAAGTCAGGGCACATATATACATATAATAAATAAATAAATCTTTAAAAAAAATTTAAACTCCTAGGTCACACATCAAAAATTATGGTGTCGCAGCTACCCTTGCCAAAATAATCTAGGACTTTCAGAAATAAAGCAAAATAAGTTAATTTCATAATTCTCATTCTAAATTAGAATTTTTTGATGACATTGTTACAGTTTTTCAGAAACCTGTAATTAAAATAACATTTAATCTAAACTCCTATGCTATATGAGCCAATATTAGTGTGCAAAGACAGATTATGGAAATCAAATTGTCCCAGGTAATCTTGGACCTACTCTTCCTAGACTGTGATTTTTTTCCCATTAGTTTAAGATGTTAAAGATTTAAAGATGCTAATAAGATAGAATTCATTCATGTGTGTGTGTGATGTCTGTGTTCTTACAAGAAAAAAAAAAAAACCAGCCCATCCAGGGCTATTTAGGGCACAGAAATGCTAATCATAAAATATGGAAAATTAAGTTGCTATTGTTTGTCATCCTTGCATTTGATTTTTAAAAGAAAAACCCAATAGGATCCATGACTAATATGCCTTATATCATTCATGACAATAGGAACCAGTAAATAATAAATTCAGCATTCTAAATGAGATTTTGTACAATAGATTTACGTGAACTAACTAGTTTTGAACTCATTAGGAGCATCTATTTATGTACACATGACTATTGGGGACTAAAATGCAAATGACCCTCATTTGGTCATTTCCATATGCATATGGCCATCTGACTCACCTGGGAGATTCGAAAATACCAATTCTGGGAACCTATCTGAGGTGTTTTAATGGGAGAGTCTGTGATGCACACAGGGCTTGGGCATTAAGCGATGATTTAATAAGCATTCTAATTGGATGCCTTGGATGAAAAGATCTGGGAAGCTCTTGGCAACCGGATGAGCACGGCCGGGGTTATTCCACGTGTTTGGTGGTAAATGGCAGGCACTCTTATTGAGGCCGCAGTTTGGTCCTTTTTATATGACCTTCACCACCGCCTCCCTTCCACTCCAGTAACTCAGATTCATGGAATCTTGGGGAGTGTGCTTTTGCATTTTGCATCTCTTTCTTCAGCGTGGGCCACAGCAGTGAGAGCTTTACAGCTCTCTAGAACTCCCTTAATGGGACGTCAGACTCTCAGGTTGAAAGCATGTCGATGGCTTATCATCCACATTTCACAGTAATATTAATCCTGCCTCTTTCTTTTCTTTTAAATAGCCACGCTGAAGCATAGGGAGGCTTACTTTCCTTGGCCAGGATTATTTAAGTTTTAATGGAACTACAGACCTGACCTTTGAGCCACAACTCCCCCCTTGTACTTTAATTACTGCACCGTTTCTTTTCTTGACCGTCGCAGGCTAGATGTGCCCTGTTTTGTAGTGTTTGCGTGTTGAAATAGCATTATCGGACGTGCAACGAAAGATTTGCATAATTAGCTGCTAAGGTTTTCTTTTTGTTGTTGATAGAAAAATGGCCCTTTCTTTCTCGCTCCCTACCCCCTCCTCTGTGAGACTTGAATTACTGCCACTGAAATAATACAGGGAAAATAAGATCTCAGGCAGCCAGGGAAATCATGCTTAGTGAAGGAAGACATATAAACGCCATGGAGTGCGGGATAGAGGGGTGGAGGTGGAGATGCAGGTCTGGGAAGGTCCAGGGAAAAATGAAGAAAACATGAGTGTCTGTACTATTGACTCACAGTTTTAAGCTCTCGGCTCTGCAATCAGCTTAAAGTCCTGGAAGTAAACAGCTTCCAAAGATGATGGTGCTGAGTGTTGGGGGTGGGGCTTCTATAGTGAGATAAATTTGAGAATCTCTTTTTCACTTTAGTGCCTCTCCTGGTGACTCACACTCATGCTTAATTTAATGTACATAGCAATTTTGAAGACTTGTAAAGCCCTGGGGTCCTGAGTTTCCCATTTCCAGAATGGCTATGGCTGTGCATGCTTTAGTTCACTGAACTTCTCAGAGACAGTGTTTGGTGGAACAAACATTGAGCAACAATGATCTGAGTGTCTGGAATAGTGGGGTAAATTAAGAAGCAAGACTCTTTGATTAAAACAGAATTAATAAAGTCAGATATATCCATCCCATCCCCCCACCCCACCCCACCACACCCCCATCGCCCATGCAAGGTGGGTGAGTTTGTGAATTATACAGTATGTCTGTTTTACTCTATGTCCTTAGCAGAGGAAAGTAGGTGCTAAAAGACCTTTAGCTGAGCAAATGTGATGTCATCTTTTCAGAGTGGTGTGACAGTGACATTAGAGGCTATAAGAAAGGTGCCTTTTAAAGTCACAGTCAGACAAATGACTTCTCACTCAGGTTTGTCCAGGTTACTGTTTAGAGAGAGTGAATGGTCCACTGGCTATTTTCATTTTCCAAGTTAGAAACCAAAGTACCTATCCTTCTCTTTTAAAGATACTTTGTTTAAATACAAAAGAAGGATACAGATATTCTAAATGCCACGGAAGCTAGTCTTCCTCTCCAGATGAAGCACTTCTGACAATCTGCCCTGAAAACTGTGAACCTAGACACGGCAGGCGGGCGGCGACTGCCTGGTTCACACCTCCGTGACTGACATGCCTCCCCATCACACTGCATTCCCCATGTTGCTGGCGAACTGAGTTTAGTCATTTGCAGGCATTTTCTGCTATTTCTGCTCATTTTGCAGAGACAGCTGGTAAATATCCTCACTGCTGTGAAGGGAGCCTGGAAGATCCACCGAGATACACATTAGTTACTGATGTGGACACTCCACAAATGCTGCTCGTTCTCGGTGCTTTCATGTGGCTCACCTTTGGTGTCAGACAAAGCACATGGCCTCTCATTCCACTTGCTACTATTTGGCATATTTATCTGTGGTCACCAGTAAAGCACAGACAAAGGGTTTTATGAGCCCTCATCATGTCCAGCCACACCAGGAATTCGATTGTAGCTTCACAACAATTTTGAAACAAAGTATTAAAAAAAATATAAATGTCTTTCTATATTCTATTTTGGAAATACATTAGTTTCCATATTCTAACTCCATCCATTCAATACATGTGTCCTACAGGCCATATACTATCCTGTCCTGCCCAGCTATAACACAGTCCTGTTAAATATTGGTGATGCATCTTTGCCACTAGATTCTCATTTTAAATAATTAGATATGACAGATGAAAATGGGAGCTCAACGTAATTATCAGTTAGAATAAGTGTTTCTTGGATCAGGAGAATGAGTCCAGAGGGAAGGAGGGATGGTGATGTACCCATGGCTGTGAAGGATGAAGGGATGGTGATGTAATGCCCATGGCTGTGAAGGATGGAGGGATGGTGATGTAATGCCCATGGCTGTGAGGGATGGAGGGATGGTAATATAATCCCCATGGCTGTCAGGGTGGGGTGGAGGGAGGGTAATGTACCCATGGCTGTGAGGCTGGGATGGAGGGATGGTGATGTAATGCCCATGGCTGTGAGGGATGGGGAGATGGTGATGTACCCATGGCTTAGAGGCTGGAAGTAAAAGCTACTGAACAGAATACTTCCAGAATCTGTAAAGTACAGTCAGGCCAACTGTTACTTCAGACTTTATCTTATCTCGAAATAAGGCAATCCCGAGATAGAGGAAAATTTCAGGCTGCCAGTGGGAGCTCACAGCCATTTCTTCAATTTTCTTCCTGGTAGTTTGGAAAATAGAGCCTTGTAGAGTTCTCTGCAGTCGCCCCTGTCAAACAGGGGTGAACGCTCTAACAAAGCCGGAGACCAATAGACTAGCCACGACTTTAAGTTGCTTTTTCTTCAGTTCATCATTTCTTCGACTTTAGAAATTGCATTTATTCCCTAAATGGGGACAAGGAACTTGGGCGGCTAGCTCCTGGTACAAGTGATTTAAGACAAGGAGCACCTTCCTCACTGACGGTGGCACCGGAGGCTTTGCACTTGTCCGCGCACTCTTCTTGGGCCTGGCCATCTGCAGACAGGTAGCACTCGATGCAGCTCCTGTGGAAGGACAACAGAGTTCATCAGCTCACGTTGGTGGAGAACAGGCAAGCAGCTGGCATGTCTTCTCCTACGCAGTCTCACTGGTGACAGTGACCTCTTGATACTTTCAGAAAGAAGATTGAGTGGCATCTAGGAGGATGTTAAATTGTTCTGATCTCTACTCCATAATCAGAGTCCCCCAAGTCAGCCTTGATAACAGCCTCTATCCATCATCATTTTTTCTGTAGTGATTGCTTCTGATGGGTTAAAAATATACTTCAGTATTTGATTTAGCTATATTTTCATTTCACATTTTCAACATAAGGGAGTGTTTATATCCATAAATATGACTAGAGTCTAGACAAAGTTACGAACTTCTTAACACAAATGATCCACATCTCAGCAGGGATTCTACAAATGGTGAGTGCTCTTAATATATGTCAAATGCGATGATTCTAAAACTCAATTTCCTGCTACTTCTTTTGAATAAGTATAAGCCTCGATGGTGGGTTCTTAAGGCTTAGGATTATAACCCAGATCTTCATTAATTCAGGCTTCTAAATAAAAGATTGTTGCTTATAGAAAAGTATATTTCCAAGGATACAAGGAAATTATACTACTTTAAAGATGCCTGTAGACCAAAGTAGAATGTAGGTCTTGAATTAATCTTATGCTACAAATAACTTTACAAAGAGATTCAGTTTGGAGTAGGACAGATCTGCAAATGTTTCTTGTTGTGGGGACGCAGCATGCCTTGGGAAGGGACAGTCTTCAAAGGACCTGAAATCCCCATGCTCGTGGGAGCTCAGCAGAAGCTGGACTTCCGTTGCTGTGGTGACCCTCAACCGCAAAATTAGCTTGTTGCTACTTCACAACTGCAATTTTGCCACTGTTGTGAATCCTCATGTAAATATATGATAGGCAGGATATCTGATATGTGACCCTGTTGGGATCTCAACCCACAGGCTGAGAACCCCTGTTCTGTAGGCAGGCTTGGATCAGCAACTATGTGGGAATGGAAGCACAAGTCTTGCTTGAAGCTGCTTTTGTGTTTTAAATATATTTGGGCAGGCTGGGTGGGGGCCTGGAGCATACGGTAGAGATTCTTCAAACTGCTTTTGTGCATTTAACTGTGACTGCCCCAGCAATGCTGGTCTCCCCTGCCCTGTAGTTCTGTAGCATCTTCTATATCCCCACTGTGGCTAGAAGCCCACATATCTCTGTTAATTACCTGAAAAAAAAATGGGATTAGGGGATGACCATGCAAGTGTGAGGACCAGAGTTCAGATCCCCAAAGTCCACATAAAAACTGGACAAGTATGACAGCCACCTGTAGTCACTCAGGAGGCAGAACAGGGGATCCATGACAAGCTGGCTAGCCAGATTATCTGGAATTGGAGACCCTACTTCAGTAAATAAAGGGAAAAGTGATCAAGGAAGAAACCTGATGTTGAACTACTCCTGGTCTACAACACCCATACACATGCACTAACCATACATCTGTACTACACACATGCAAACCTGCATACACACACTGTATACATATACATAGGCAAAGAATAAAATCCTATCTTTACCTTAGGCCCTTAGCACTTATGAAGGTAGATACCATAACTGTTTTACTGCATGTATATGTTTTGACACCATTCATGGCATACAGCAAGTGCTTAATACTTGTCAGGTAAATGAGCATGTGAGTAAAAGAAAGAACAGACCCATCTCAAAACTAGCCTCAACAGCAAGTAGATGATGCTGGTTCCTAAACTGGAACAACTTTAATTGTTAATATCACATCTTATAAGCCAGATAAAGTACTGATTCATGGTTACAGAGGAGATGAGATAGAAAAGCAATGAAAGAAACATTGTCATAGTTTGTATATGCTTGGCCGAGGGAGTGGCAGGATTAGAAGGTGTGGCCCTGTTGGAGTAGGTGTGTCACTGTGGGTGTGGGTTGTAAGTCTTTCATTCTAACTGCCTGGAAGTCAGTCTTCTCCTAGCAGCCTTCAGATGAAGATGTAGAACTCTCAGCTTCTCCTGCACCATGCCTGCCTGGATGCTGCCATATTCTTGCCTTGATGATAATGGACTGAACCTCTGAACCTGTAAACCAGCACTAATTAAATGTTGTCCTTCTAAGAGTTGCCTTGGCCATGGTGTCTGTTCACAGCAGTAAAACCCTAACTAAGACAAACGTCTATATCTTGAAGAAACTTTACTTTTTTTTGTTGGTGGTTGGGGATTGAACCAGAGACTTATGGGTGCTAGGCAATCACTCTGTCCAAACTACAGTGGAAAGTTTATATTTGATTTTATCTAAGTCGTATGAATCAAGCTCCACAGTCTGTCATGTGTCTCAGTTTGCCAGGGACAGTGACAGAAAAGTTTTGACACCTGGTTGGTGGGTAACCATTGGGGGAAATGGACTTTCTCCCTTGATTACAACAGAAATGCAAATGTCATCATTTCAGGAATCTAAGTCAATGAAAAGAATGGGCTGCTCGGTCACATTGACTGCTTACCAGAGACAATGCAACCCCACAATAGTCATGTGGAGACCACCTTCAGACCTACAAAAATTTGTTCCAACTATGTAAAGTGAAACTGCTAACCAGAAACCAGTCTTAATAGAAACATATGGGTGTATTTAATTGTTATTGTCTTAGCAGTGCAAAAAAAAAAAAACCCACCGTGTGTGTATGTTTGTGTGTGTGTGTGTGTGTGTATGTGTGTGTGTATATGTGTGTGTATGTGTGTGTGTTTGTGTATGTGTGTATATGTGTGTGTATGTGTGTGTTTCTGTGTGTGTGTGTATATGTGTGTGTGTATGTGTGTGTGTATTTGTGTGTGTAATGATAACCACACAGAAGTGCCAGAGTGCACGGTGATAAAGGGGAAAGAAGCGAAAGCTAAGATTGTCTCCCTACTTCTACCTCCTTTGGTCTACCATGATGGGAACAAATCCTACAAAGTCAGCCTAGATGTGTCTACATAAGATGGTTGTCTGTTTCCCCAGAAAAGATACCGATTGCCTGTTAGTGTCATCAGGATACCTCCAGGGCATTTGACTGAGACCAGCTGATACTATCAGTGTGGGACATCAGCTGCCACTAGAGAAATGTGACTTTGTGGTTTTGGGTAACCAAAACCCAGAAAGAAGCAGGTAAGAGGCTGACATTCCAGACAGAGGATGACTGGGGCCCTTGGGCTATGAGTTTTTAATGTCTGCCAGAGACCAAACCCAGATGACAAAATTAGTTTGAGTTTACTAGATGTCATTCAAACATTAATCACACAGAAAGCTAGCTACAGAACAGAATAAAGAAGTAGAGACATTACCGTTTAGAGTTACAGGGGTCGCCACAGGTAGGACAGCGTTCACAGGTGGGTCCTGAGGCTCCAGGGTTTCTGCAGACACACTTGCCACAGACACAGTCCCCACGCCCACTGCACAGCACTCCATCCTCAGATGCACATGAGTCCCTGCTGGTTGTACAGTTGCAGTACTCCCCTGTCCAGCCATCCCGGCACACGCATTCGCCACAGTCACAGTCACCGTTATCTGTAAAACATATAAAACATACGCAATGTTGCTTATGGCCCAAACTACTTCCAGGCTGGGGAATATCTTCTCTTCTCCTAGTTCCTTTAAACACTATCAGAGATTGAAGGTGGAGCAGACAGAAGCAAAGAAAGAGGCAGAGACAGGAGGGACAGGAAGCAAAGAGAGAAGCAGAGAGGCAGACAGATTCGGGGGCGGGTAGAGATATTGCTGACTATGTGTATTTACTAAATTGTCTCCTAGCTGAAAATCACTTACAGCAAATGGAATAAACAATCAGTCAAAATGAGACCGTGTAGACAAGCCCATTGGAGCTCTTTGATGAATTTTGTTCATTTGGTTTTAAGATGGAGATAGAGGACAGACCTGGATTAATACCCATCCCCCTGAATCACCCAAGCTGAAGTGAAGTGGAAACTTCTAGTTCTTTGGAAAGTTAGTCATGTTAAATGATGGTTTGCTAGGGCACACAGATGAAAGGATGTCTTGCTAAAGCAAACACGTGAAAGGATGTTTTCCTGAAGCAGACACAGGTGAAAGAATGTTTGGATATAGCGGACATATGAAAGGACGTTTGATGAAAAAGAATAAATATGACCCAACAGACATTGGGAGAAGAGCACTGAGCTTTGGTTGGGTTTGTTCCGCCTTGCTGTTCTCCACTTAAGACACTCATGTATTGTTTAGCCTTACATAGAGTTGCTGAGCTCAGCTTGTGATTTATGCCTACACTGGAAGAATTGAAAAATACTCCCTTTTAAAATAAAGGGATAAAAAATCTACTTCCAGTGGTGTGGCTACGTGAAAAATTCTAATTTTCCATCCCTTGGTTAGCTATCCCGTTAACACTGACAGATTCACTACTCAATCTATTGATACTAACTGAGCATATACTCTGTGCCAGAGCGTTCACTGGACATGAAGATGTGATAGTATAATAGAACTTCCATGCCGAGAGTAGGATCAGCCCAAGTGACAGCAATAGCAAGCAGAGCCGCCGCCCTCTGGAAAGGATTTAGAGATGACATGGCTCATCACTAAATCTCCCTAACCCTGGTCTTAGTCCCAGGAAAGATCAAAAGCAACTGGGAAGTTTTCTCCCCCTCTTCCCAGTGGGTCAAGTTATAATAATCCTAATTTAATTCACCATTTTCTGGTCTGATTTTTAGCTTTAGAATGTGGTGGGTAATGGAAGCTAAGAGTCAGTTATCTGTCCAGTCCTGAGTACATTTGGCCACAAAGATGCAGACTTCAACAGCACAAGGTTACTGAATTTATCCTCTTGTGTAGGAGGCAGGCACATTGTTACTACCAGGCTAACTATAATATAGAATGCCGCGTCTATGAAGCGGGGTGGAAGACTTTCTAAAGTAAATAGGGTTTGGGGAAAGCTTCAAGAAGAAGTGATGCTTGAGCTGATTTTGGAAGACAAAGACAGTTAGAAGAAGGGGGTTGTATACATTTCAGAGAGAGAAAACCATAGGAGGTGATGGAATAGTGTACAATAGCCACAGTAGACTCTCAGGGCAGAGGCAGTGGTGCAGATGTCTGTGACAAAGGGGAGATGGGAAAGTCCAGAGTGTGTCTCAAGTGAGAGGATGAGAAGCCCAAAGGCTACAGAAAGAATATTTTCCCAGAAGTTTATGAAATTTTACATGAGGCAGTGACCTGAACAGACAGGTATGTGTATAGACATCCTGGCATCACCAAAAGGTCAAATGAGAGGCAGGAAAGGCAGTTGCAAAATCTTGCAGGAGCAGGGGCCTGACCCATGGCAGCAGTCTTGAGAACAGAGATGAACTGATAAGCAATGTAAGCTGAAATGCTCAGGGCAGGGCAAGACTGGTAAAAGCACAGCATGAAGAAAGAGAGACGGAATTCTCAACAGGTCAACAGGCTGGATAGCACACTGGCGGTATGGCTTCCTTTTGACTTGATGTGGAAGCTGGCTCATGGTCACTGCTGTTCTCTAATACCTGTCATATAGTGGAGATCACATGGTAAATGAATGAATGAATGAATGAATGAATGAATGACTCTGAAGCAGAAAAGGAAAATCAGCTTTGGATGGGTTGGACAGTGAGTTTCTATGGTTCTGTTGAGTTTGGGGGGAGAAAGGACTATTGGGCATCTTAGTAAGCAGTTGAAAGGTATAGAGAAGGGGCTTGGGATCCATTAGGAAAAGGCTTCAGGTAAGGTTGCCGTGAATCAGCTCATCTAGGGCAAGCAGTCAGAGCACAAGACCACCCCAAAGCTCTGGAGACATCAGCCTGTAAAACACGAACAGGAGAAAGGCCCCTCACAGGAGAGGAGGAGGGAGATGGAAGCAACACTGTGTCCAAAGCAGACTCAGCATGCAGGAGGAGGTGCCTAGGCCCTTGGATGGATAACGATAGAAGAAGGGAGTTTCATGCATTTCAGAAAAGAGAAATGAGGGAGGTGATGCCATAGTAGTTCTACAGGGCAGAGCCAATGATGCAGATGGTTGAGCATTGCTCCCTTCCGGATCAGGCCACAAAATGACTTATGAAATGCTCTACAAATGGTAAGTAGTGTGTTTCAGATAAGTACCCTCTCCATCGATTTTTGAGTGCTTGCCATGAGTATTATAACAAGCGTTCGGTGTGCCAAACAAATAGTATTTATTTACAAACCCATAAGAGATACTTTCCTTCAGGAAGAAAAGAAAAAGATGGCACACATAAAGGTTTCTTGCACACATCTTTGCTCTTCCAGCAAAATCTACAGTTACCTAAGTTAACGTGTGCCCGTATTTACCATGCTGCCTGGCCCATAACTGAGCTCCACAGGGTCTACCTAGTAGAGTCATCTCTAAAAGCTATCTGGAGGGAGAGTTTGCAAGCAAAATCAATTATTAGGGATAAAAGTTCTATACTTCTATTAAAAACAAAGTGAAAATAAATAAATGATGCATGCTTCCACTCATGGAAGATGCTGGCGAATTTGCCACAGGATGGAAGACTGCTGTCTCTCTTGTAGACTTGGTTCGAGTAGTTGGCTATGTTTCTGGCTTTGTGGCTGGGCCTCAAGAGACTGAGAACACAAGAGTCTTTCATACAATGTTCCATCAGGTTCCAGTCCTCAGTGTTCCTGGGATGTGTTTGTATTCTGTGTGTATGGGGTTTCTCTATATGGAATAATATTTTAGTGGCATACTTTTCAGATGAAGGATACATCTAAATTTATTTGGACCCATGACAAGAAGACCATTCAGCTGCATTTCATAGCCTATGTAATTCATAATTGAGCCAAGGAATTAAAAACTAAGGATAGTAAATTATTTGGGTGAAAACCAAGAATTAATTTTTAGGTGTTAGTGATTGAAAACTCCAATTTATTTCTTTCTTTTTTTTTCCTTCCTCAGGAGAGGGGAAACATCTACAAAAAGGAAAAAAGCTCTAGGTTGTAATTTATTCTGAAAATTAACACGATTCATAAATGTGCATTTCCAGGTGCCCTGAGGCTCCCCAGTATATATCTGCACACAAGAATTCCTTGGCAGAAGTTTAGAATACCTGTCCTGAAACATTAAAAAGAAGGACTGTCACAGCAAAAATATAAAACACACCTTTCAGAACTTAGAAACTCTCTACTCTGCTGGCCTTCTAGGAGCATCGGCTAGGTCACTGAAGGTGTCAATTGATGTCCTTGGACAACAAATTATCTACATAATAATTCATGTTCATGCCACCAAACCAGCACCTTCATATAGGACTCATGCAGAAGCAAGATGATAACCCAAGATGTAGAAAATTTTACCTTTTTCAGAGGGATAGATCTTTCTGGAATGCCACTGGAAAATAGCTCTAAGTACATAATCACAAGAAGCTTTCCTCTAATATCATTTGGCTGGTATGGCTCCCAGTCTCTTAGAATCAAAATAGACTAATGGAATTTAGGCAAGGATAAACAAAATCAATGGAGCCTTCTATCTCTGAGTGCTTACAAATGGATGAAAGACGCCATATGACAAAGAACATCCGGGATAAAAGCTTTTCAGAAAAACAGCACGCTATTGAGGATGTTACTGGTGAAGTAAGTGAGATGCATGCAAGTTGTGAGTGGCATATCAGGTAAGTTTGGCAAATTACAGCTGGGAGGACAGCGTGTCTTCACAATGTGGTGTAGTTTCCATCCCTGCACTGAGCACGGTCCCGGACATAGGGAGGGTATTCCACCAATCCTGACTGGATTTATATTTACTTTTATTGTACATTTTAGAAGAGAAGGCTACTGGCTGTAGAGTATTATTTATCATTATCATTATTATTTTACATTTGCTGAAGTGTGAAAGAACTTGCCACTGGTAGAGGTTTCTAAGTAGAGTTTCTTGTGATTCCTGCATCTGATTTGAAGAGCAGCATTACTGTCTGACCTTCCTAACTATATGGTATACAGGTTGAGTGTATTCCCAATATCCTACACATATTTTTAAAAAGAAAGAAAGAAATGGGGAATTGCACATTAGTTAGCAATTCCTGCTGTTTTAGGTATTTTTATCCAGAATTTGGGGGCTAGAATATTGGGATAATGTCTATGCCATTAGATTAGATTAGACTTGAGACCTTCAGAAAGCATTTTTTTTGAACATGCGTTTTTACTAGAAAGGCAGTGTGAGATTCTGCAGATACATCCTTCCTATGATTTGATGGTGGCTTTGCCATTGGTTAGCTTCTTGTCACCTATAGGCTGTGTCCTGCCTAAATCCAATAAAAACATTTATGTGGGTTTACACACACACACACACACACACACACACACACACACACACACACACA
>NW_021604636.1:6677801-6679308 GCF_004785775.1 Grammomys surdaster | reverse complement strand
ACACACACACACACACACACACACACACACACACACACACACACACACTGGAATCAGAAAGTGAATCTTTGAATGAAAAGGGAAAGGAAATTTATTTTCTTTGGGGTAAATGCTTTCATGTGTTGTTTTAAACACTTGAAATTATTTTAGCCTTCCTTCTTCCCTTCTCTCCTTCCTTTCTTCCTTCTTTCCTTTTCCTAAAAATAGGTTTCTTCCTTTCATCTTTTTATTATCTTCTTTAAAAAAAAAACACAACTTTTGTCACATGACCTTCTGCTTCTGACCGCACTTCAACCTCCTAAGCACTGAGGAAATTATTGTCTTTTTATAAGTTCCTGACACAGTGGTTTAGAAATGTAACTTGCTTAGTTTTCTGTAAAGATAATGTCACTGTGTTTTGATAAGATGTCTGATTACATCCAGTAATAAGTAGGGAGCCTGGGCTTAGTCTACAGACAGTTCCTGCTTCACTTGTGGACCATGTTTATATCATTTAAAACTGTGTTAATATTTGTCTTTCCTGTTGGAATAGGTTATAATTAAATACGTGCATCAGAATAATTTTAGTCATGTTTAACATAGCATATTCTTTTTCCTCTTCTTAAAAGGTTATTTTTAAACTATTTTCATTATTTTTATATATGTGTCTGCACACACAAGTGCAGGTACCAACATAGGCTCTGGTCTTCTGGAGCTGGAGTTATAGACAGTTGAGGGTCCCCTGACACGGTGCTAGGAACTGAACTAAGGGCCTCCAGAAGAGTAGAATGTGTTCTTAGCCAGTAAGTCATCTCATTAGCTCCTAAAACTTTATTTTATTGTTTTTATTTATGCATATGTGTCTGTATCAATGAATTCCACAAATGTTTGGGAGCCCATGAAGGTCAGAAGAGGGCATCAGAGCCCATGGAGTAGGAGTTATAGATGGTAAAAAGCCATCTGTCAAGAGTGCGGAAACCAAACTCAGCTCCCCTAAAGAACGGTTATGTACTCTTAACCACAAAACCATCTTTCTATCATCTGTAATATATTCTCTTAGTTTGTTTGTTTATTTTTGTTTTGTTTTACTTTTGAGAGAGAGATGGGGATCTTACCATGTAGAACTGTCTGGTCTAAAACTCACAGGCTGGATTCGAACTTAGATTTGGTTACCTCTGCCTCCAAGTGCTCAGACTAAAGAAATGCACTACCACACTTGGCTTCTATAGCATATTCTTAACATATATTGTTTTTATATGCACAAAAGCATCTATAAAATATTAAACTTTTCTTGAAAACTTCAAGAAATTCTAAGCTATCTTCTACTTTCATTCTTTCCATAGGCTTTATCTCATATGTGTTCTTGCCTAGCTTTTCTTGACCCAGTACCTAATGTACTAGATTTAGTAGCATTTAGTAAGTGGCTAAGCATGATGCAATCATCTGGAGTATAAACAGAGACAGTCAGGGAAAGAGAGTTGGAGAGAGAGAGAGAGAGAGAGAGAGAGAGAGAGAGAGAGAGAGAGAG
>NW_021604636.1:6676417-6677791 GCF_004785775.1 Grammomys surdaster | reverse complement strand
GAGAGAGAGAGAGAGAGAGAGAGAGAGAGAGAGAGAGAGAGAGAGAGAGAGAATATCTGAGAATCTGAGAATCTGAGATGAGAAGGCTTTCAGATCTACTCAGTATCTCTGTGCCTTCTCCTTGCTTCTGTTCCTTTGGCAATCTCTATTAGCTTCTTTTTTCCAACATAAAAGATGCAAGAATCGGGTCAGATCCAACAACTTGATGTAGAAAAGTTCTGACAGACAGTGGAATTCAGATCATAGGTGGTTTTGTGGAATCCGGGTGAAAACTAGAGAGGCAACATTCCAACTTTTATCTACTTAACTTGAAGGAAGAGTGAAATTTAAATATAACATAAACAGTTGACAGAGCTCTGACCCCACAGGAATGTTAGAAACGACAACAAATGCAGTCCAGTTACTCCAGTTCTAATGATTCGCCTGCTGAAGCCACCAGCAAATACTTAAGGAGCAACTGCTAAGTCCAGGAATGTGAAGAAGAAACGAAAAACAAAAAGCCCCAAACAGCTGCGGCATAAGAGGTAGGAAGCCCGGAGAAGCCCATAGCCTACCTCCACAGAGTAGGCCTTTGTGTCTCAGACAGGAGAAGTTGTCGCACTGGCAATAAGGTCCGTAGATGCTTCCGTAGGGAGACAAGTGGCAGACACACTGCCCACAATAGCAGTCACCCCTTCCGCTGCATGAGGGGTGATCCGGAGACTCCTTGCAGGAATCCGTGCTCACCGTATCCTCACCGCACTCGCAGTGAGGACCCATGTGGCCAGGGTTGCAGGCACACACCCCACACTGGAAGGAGCCATTCCCGTTGTGGCACTTAGAACTGTTGGCTTCTACTTCTCTCTGGCAGTCACAGTCACATTCTGCACTGACGAGTATTTCCAAGGTGTCCCTCAGCCCTACTGGCTTTATGATAAGGTTCCTGCTTCGTTTCTCGCAGTTGGAGATGCTCACAGTCACATTGAAAGATGCCTGGAAAAGAAAATGCTGGTTATCTGCTTCCTCCATCCAGTAACCTGCAGGATTTGAGACTGGCTTTGCCAAGAAGCCCGGCTACCGCAAGCTGAGCTAGCCAGCAGCCTCCGGCCCATCTAATTGTTGTTTCTAAAGATCTATTGGGGATCTACTTACTGTGTCTCCGACTTTCATATGGGAGCATTTCTTTTGGTGTGGGAAGAGGACGCCATTGTTACAGATAGCTGTGAAAGACAGGTTGAGTCCTTCTGTGTCCCCTAATACTTCCAGTTCCACCTCAGACCGCAGTTCCTTTAGTGTAAACAAAAAAGGGTTAAGTGAAGTCATAAGCAAAAGGAAATCCAGCCAGAAGAAGAAACTGCTTGATGCTCATTAACACCCCCCCCCCCCCCCCCCCCC
>NW_021604636.1:6579355-6676317 GCF_004785775.1 Grammomys surdaster | reverse complement strand
TGTGTGTGTGTGTGTGTGTGTGTGTGTGTGTGTGTGTGTGTGTGTAGTGGGGGTGCCTGTTCTAATTCTCGGGATCCATGTAAAGAGGGTCCCAGGACTGTAAGTCTGTGATCTAAAATCTGTGATGGGCTGGCAGGCAGAGACAAGAGAAGCATGGGTTGCTTACTGGCATATGTAGCAGCGAATTATCAAGAAACAAGAGACCCTATGTTAAACAAGAGGAAAGGTGAGAACCAACACCCATATGCATGCTCTGGTGTATGTGAATGTGCTCATGTATGTACATGTAAAATAGACATACAAGGGCAAAACAAACAACTATAAATTAATAAAGCTAAATTGAATATAAAAATTCATCATTTCATTAATCAAACAAGAATGTGATATCTACTATATCTGTGATATATACTATATGTATGTATATACATATATATACTTGTATGTGTATGTACATATACATATATTTCTCAAACATTGTCAATGTTGAAATACACTACCTCATGGCAAGTAAGCTATAAAAATATTTCTGAAGGTGTTTTTCCACAGCACGTGACAGACAGGAGTCAATTATTGCCTGCAAGTTGTTTCATGCGTTCTGAAGCCTTCAGCAAATTCTCCTGACCTGGGTTGCATAGCTTGGCATCAAAAAGACAATTCCTTTGCTTGTGTACCAGTGGTGCATATGTAACAGTGTACAGATATGATAATGGTACCCTTTACCGGTCTGCATCGCTGCTTCTTGGTTCTCAGAGAGCAGCCCGTGCTGCTCCGGGAGGAGAGCAGAATCTCATCTATCCCCTAGCAATGAACATTTGCTTCACTGATACCAAATTTCCATCCTGCTGCTTTGTTGGGTGCATTTCTGCATAGATAACAACTTTCCATTTCAATGTTGAGTCATAGTTCAAAAATGGTAAGCATATCTTACAACAGCTACTACACTTAACACTTAAGCAAAAATGCATGCAATGATTTGAAATGGCAATATTCGCAACGGTGATGAAGACAATACCGTTGTTGCCACCTGACACATGACAGCCATAAAGACCTCACTAATTATAAATTGGATCTATATTTGTTTTCTTACCATGATAGGTGGGGATTAAACATAGGACCTATGGAATGCCACCCTAGTATTCACCAATGATTTATACCTCCAGTTCCCCCCAAATCTTAGAGGTGTTAAAGTATGGTATGTGGGGAGAATTGTACCTTAAAGTTTTAGGGGGGATTATTATGCCTTAAATGTCAAGTTGGATCTTGGATAAGACTGAATTTCTGTTCTGAGAGGTTCTCATCTTGTCTTTTCTATTCCTTGGTTACTTATAACATATATAAGGAGACAAAATAAAAATATCAGACAGTAAAACCTTATAAAACCACTTAAATATTATAAATTGAATTATATTTCAATTCATCCAAAAGGTTTTGAGTTTATACCTATCTTATTGTTGGTGTGTATCATCTATGTATGTATGTATGTATGTATGTATGTACATATGTATGTATGTATCAACCTATCTATCTACCTACCTTCTATCACCTATCATCTATAGACCTATGATACTGGGGGTATAATGTGGTCTATCATTGAGCTGTATCCCCTTCCCTCAATTTTGGCAGGGTAAAAGCACATTTTGTTTCAATTTTTTCTGAAGTATAATTCTACCCACTGCATGGAACAATAACTCTATTTCTTCCAAAGTCTAGTATGTGCATGCGAGTGCACACGAGGGTGCATTTGTGTAAGTGGGTGTGGAAGCCACAGGACAACTCTGGTGTTAATCCCAGAGACGGCTCATCTTGTTTGCTGAGTCAGGGTCTCTCATTAGCCTCTACTTACCAAGCTGGCCAGGCTGGCTGGCCAGCTAGCTCCAGGGATCTGCCTGTCTGGGCCTTCACAACGGGACTGCAAGTGTGTCCTGTGCCAGCTTTTCTGTGTGCATTCTGGGGATCCAACTTAAGTGCTCATGCATGAAAGTGCCTTATTGAACAAGCTATTGTCACAGCCCTCCAAAGTGAGTTATGCTAAAATCACCAAGAATTAAGGGGGAAGTAGTGCTGCAGAGAGTGGCAAGGTGGGTCAGAGGGTCAGAAGCTGAATAAGAAAAGGAATGTGTGTGGCTGGTGACAACAGGAACTAGTGGGTGGCATGGTCTAACCTAAATGATGGGAATCTCAGCACTGGAATAATTGAGTACTAGTGTGCAAATTTTACTGGGAATATTATTAATGTGTATTTCCCAAGTAAAGGCTATAAATGCTAATTTATTTTCTCATCATTCCAATTATTATTATTATTATTATAACATCTCCTACAAGGCTGGGCAAAGAACACAAATGAGTTCCTTCCTAGAGGTAAAATTTCAGTAGAAAAGCCAATCCCCCCAGGGCCATGCTTCAGTAGCCTTTCATATGTAGTAAGGGGAGGAAAGAAATTAATGAGTGGGTACACAACCAGTTTTAAGTGATATATATATATATAAAACATTTAAAAACATTTAGCTAACATTTGTAGCCACAAGTTGCTTCTGCCTTGCTAGAAGTTAATCACAAGCCCATTGCTCGTTCTCTCTCTCTCTCTCTCTCTCTCTCTCTCTCTCTCTCTCTCTCTCTCCTCTCTTGCCTAAAGAAGAAACGCTGTCTATGGGTTTCTCTATTTGAAAGTCTTTTCCAAATGCACGTAAGAATAACAGAATAAAAGTAATATTACTGAACAAGTGTCACATTCTTTTGCACATGCCACCTCATGAATCATATTGCTTCAACAAGAACTCCAGAATAATGTAACTTAGCAGGTCAGTAGGTGTTTCTTGCTATTTTCTTTTACATAAATGAGTGTTTTGTCTGTATGTATGCCTGTGAATGTGTGTAAACTATGTGTGTATGCCTGTGTATGTGTGCACACTGTGTATGCCCAGTGCCAATGAAGGCCAGAGAAGGGGCAACAAAGCCCACTGGAACTGAAGTTACAGATGGTTGTGAGCTGCCATATGGGTGTTGAGAATCAAACCCACGCCTTTGGCAAGAGTACCCAGTGCTCCTAACCCCTGAGCCATCTTTCCCAGCTCAGTTCTTGGTATTTTTGAGGCAATAAATTAAGATCCAAAATTCCATTCAAATGTGTAATGACTTGATTTTAACTACCTTGTAAACTGTGTGAGCAATTTGGAAATTCTAAGTGAGACAATCCCTGGAACAGAGCAAGTAGGGGCGTGGATGGGGTTAGCCAATAGGCTGAGTAACAAGATAGCAACCACTGTTTCCTTGTTTGCCTACTTTCTTTGAAGTGGTTAGCAGCCAACACTTTTCAGAGTATAAAACTAAAGAAAATGGAATGTGTTATAATCCAGCGAAGGGATTCTATTTGTGATTCAATTTGATTCTACACATTAGAACTTTAATTAGTGCATGAGAAAGTGGAGGCATGGTGTGTGTGTGTGTGTGTGTGTGTGTGTGTGTGTGTGTGTGTATCATTTGTGTGTC
This sequence comes from Grammomys surdaster, assembly GCF_004785775.1. Taxonomy (NCBI): domain Eukaryota; kingdom Metazoa; phylum Chordata; class Mammalia; order Rodentia; family Muridae; genus Grammomys; species Grammomys surdaster. Next base: position 6,672,831 of record NW_021604636.1, on the reverse strand, counting down.
TGTGTGTTTTGTTGACAGGTCTTTCTGACTGGAAGAATTTTAAGGGTGAGCTGACACGGTGATTAATTTTTGATGAGTGCTAAGAAAACTGCAATATCCGATCCTCGCTAGGGAGTACAGTTTAGTGAATACCACTGTGCTTCATTCTCTAAGAAAATGAAATCTTGAGAAGGGGTGGCCTGCTTTTCACCTTGTTGCACAAGTTTTGAAATTGGTTGGGTGGTGTCAAAATCACATGGTATATATCCTTAAACCCTGCCTCTGCCCTTCCTCTGAACATCTCCAAGATGTCTGTGGAAGGAATCAGAGGAGGACTAACTTTCTAAAAAGCTTCTCAGCCTGTAATTTCATTAAGGAACACTGGCTTCATATATATTTATCCACTCCAGCACTGGAGCAGATCATTACATATGGGTCACAAATGGGCAATTTTCAAACATCAAAACTTTGGAGAAATTTATTATTATCATTCCTTTTTAGGTAAATGCTCTTTGGAAAAAAATCCTAGAACTTTACTGACTTCTAAACATTTTCTTTTTTTTTAAATGCCTGTCCAAATTATAGGATTATGTATTTATTGTTTATTTATTTATTATTTATATATAAGGAAAGACAAAAAAGGAAAATGATATTTAGGACCAAAAATAAAAACAGCAGTGGCAACTGGCTATTCAGTGTTGATCAACTGAGTTAGACAAACGGGACAAAGCCATCCCTATCTATTTGTCTTTGTTGAGAAGGAGAATTCTGTCCTCAGTATTTCTTAATGAGTCAAGGCAAAAAAAACAAAACAAAAAACAAAAAACAAAAATCAACCAGCTAAGCAAAAACCAACAATAACAAAAAACAACCTAAGAGATGAACAGTTTCTTTCGCTCAGAGTTCCAGGCTGTAGTAGGCAGTCAGTCATCAAGGCTTCAGAGCCTGAAGATGCTAGCCACAGTACGCAGCAGTTACAGGAGAGCCTGCCTTACTCTGTTGCTCAAGTGACCAACCAACTCCTGCCCTGTGACTTTCCCACTACGATGGACTCTGAGCTGGAACTGTGAGCCGAAATCAAGTCTTTCTCCCCTAAGCTGCTCTTCTCAGGATGTTTTATCAGAGCAATCGGAAGAAGCTTAGACGGTGGCCTCTGCTCCGATGTAAATACAAAATAGGGGACCCGTTTCACCCAGTGCTTGATGAGCTTCTGGTATTTGGATGTGTGGTCAACTCTTGTAGTTTTCTTTTTGTTTGTTCTTCTCCCTTTGAACCTGTGGAGTTAGATCCCCACATAACTCACTGGCAATTTATGCTGTTTTGTTGTTGTTGTTTTGTTTTTGGTTTGTTTAGCAGAGAGGAGTTCAATCATGACTCAGAGTCTTTTCAGTTGTATTAAAGTTATTCTGGAGGCCATGCTTCTGTGGGTAAAACAGCCACAGTAAACAACCTCAGTTTGGAGGTCTTTGATTTTTCTACCTGCTACTCCCTTTGGAAAGATGGGTGAAAAAAGTAAATAAAAATTTAGCTGCGCCGGGCAGTAGTGGTGCATGCCTTTAATCCCAGCACTTGGGAGGCAGAGGCAGGCAGATTTCTGAGTTCGAGGCCAGCCTGGTCTACAGAGTAAGTTCCAGGACAGCCCGGGCTATACAGAGAAACCCTGTCTCAAAAAAAAAAAAATTAGCTGCATGAATTCTGAGGGGCTTTCTTTGGATGAGCAGTCCTTCTACAAACAAACAGAAGTGGAGTTCCCTACCTACATCTTAGTGTATGGATGGCAATGAGGTGCTGTAAAGGGTGCCAACTGCTCACAAGGGGAAATAGCGTACCTCGTAAGCAGAGATGATCAGCTGAAGAATGTTCCCAGAATCCTTCTGAAGGAGTCCCACGGTCGCTCCAGGAATGAGTTTCGCATAATTCTGTATACACAACAGAACAGGGAATAAGTCAACGTTTGACTGTTCACAATAACTGAGAAACGCTAAGGGCAGAGTTCAATTTGCTGTCTATGATACCCTCTGTTTAACTGGCCCCAGAAAAGCAGGCTACAGGTGGGTCTAAGTCGTTACTGGGGAATCTAGGTTTGTCATATTCCACAGCTGGGATTTATATCATGTCAGAGTCAAGCCTCAAATCCTAATGAGATTTATGAAACAACCTTTGCCCAGAAGTTTTGGGCAGACCTTCATGAATGTCCCTTTCTTTTGCCATTGTGGCAGAAACCACATTTTGGTGCACACAGAGACAAACAAGGAATGAGGTTGCTACTGTCGTTGGGTCTAGAGCTCGTAATGAGCAATCAACTGGTGGAGAAAGGGAAGGAATTCTTGCATGCTAGCTATGAACTCTCCAACTCTCCATTAACTCTCTGCTTTCTGCCTGTGATGAGCAGCCCTGTAGGGAGTCAGGATAGCCCTGGAACTAGTTAGAATTGCTCCTACCTGCATCACAATTCATTAGAATCGATGCTAGCCAGTCTGCATTCTCTGCTTACATCACTTCTCCTGGGATGGCCTTTCCATCCCGGGAGGACTTCCACTGTTAGTTAAGCATTCTAGGCTTGGGAATGTGGCTGGAAGATTAAGCTTTGCAAGGAAGAAGTTCTCTAGCTGGCTGGCTATTATCCTCTTTTAAGTTTTATTGTGTGTGAGTGTGTGTGTGTGTGTGTGTGTGTGTGTGTGTGCATGCTTGTATGAGTTTGGAAGACTGGTTCTGCAAGGAGTGTATGTGATTGTATGAGTGAAGGCTTGAAGTTGACCTTAGGCATCTTCTTCAATCATTATCCACGTTATACACAGAGTCTCTCATCGAGCCCAGAGGTTGCCATCTTGGTTGCTCTGGATACCCAGCTTCTTTAAATAGTTCTCTTTCTACTAGGATTAAAAGCAAGCTGCTGTGTTCACCCAGCTTTTATGTGGATTCTGGGGATCATCAGGAGCCCTCTCCTCAGCCCCTTTCACCTAATTTTTTTTTGGATAGGGTGTGTCACTGGAACTACACCTCACTGACTGGGCTGTGCTGGCTGGCTAGCAAGCTCCAGGGATCCTACTGGTTTTGCCTTCCCAGTGTTGTGATTACAGGTCCCTGCTGCTGCTTATAGCCCTTATTTGTTTGTTTATTGTTGCTGGGTTCTGGGAATCTGAACCCAGGTACTCAGACTTGCTAACTAACCCCTTTACTGACTGAGCCATCTCCGAAAACCCAGGTGGAAAGTTTTCCAAAGCACACACTGTCAATCCCTGCTTTCTTAAACAGAGACTCCCAAGAATATATTGGTGTTATTTATTTGTAAGGAAATGAAATTATATTTTCAATAGTAACTACAATTCTACGATCGTCAAAGTCTTCCAGAATCCACAGAGAAGGCACGCATGGTGGAAAACACCTCAGATTGTATGACCCTGGGAAGGGTCAAGGCAGGAGTTTTGTTGATTTGAGGCCATCTTGGGCTACACAGCAAGTTTCAGGCCATCTTGGGACATAGAGAAGACAGTATCAACCACAATAAAACAAAAATTAAGAAAGCAAAGGAAGGAAAGAATAAAGGGAAAGAAAGCTACACGATTACTCTCAACTCGAGGGACCATAACTCTGTTGCTTCCAGTCCTTGTATTTGCCTTAAAATATTTTCACCTTCTTCTTATTAAGTCCTCAGTTGCATCAAGACACTCATTTTCTGGCTTATTTATTTAAATCTGGACTCAGTATCTCTTAGGCAGCCTTACTATGCTAGACTGTAACAAGATAACATTGTCAGCCGTGGTTTTCTACATTCCTAGGTCATGAAATCAGATGATGAAGTCAAAATTTTGGCATAGAACACCATCAAGTTATACATTTAGGGCATCTCTATAGGTCCAAGGAAATTTCAATGCCCTATCTGTGCTAGCTAGTGTTGTATCAACTTGACACAAACTGTAGTCATCAGGGAAGATTCAGTCTCTCAACTGAGAAGACATCTCCATAAGATGAGGCTGTAGGCAAGCCTGTAAGACATTTTCTTGATTAGGGATTAATGCAGGAGACCTCAGCACATTGTAGGTGCTGCCAATGCTGTCCTGGTTGTCCTGGGTTCTATAAGAAAGCAGGCTGACCAAGCCATGAGGAATCAGCCAATAAGTAGCATTTCTCCTGTCCTGACTTCATCATTAAGTGATGGACTTTATAAGCCAAATGAACCATTCCGTCCCAAGTTGCTTTTGGTCATGATGTTTCATCGTAGTGATAATAACCCTGACTAAGACTCTCTCTTATTCCAAAGACAATTGAAGTGGTTTAGAACTGGATTAGAATAGTCATCGCTAATTCCAATAGTGACTATATGAAGTCAGGCCCAGGGGAAGGGAGAGAAGCAAAGAAGCCCTGAAGCCAGCCCAATGTCAGAATGCAAAGGCAGCTGGTGGCTCCAGGGACCTGTCAGGGTTATGCACCTGGGGAAACCCTAGCTTTCTCCACTTCTAGTATGGAAACAATGGGCTTCAGTTTTGAGTGGGGGTTTTGAAACATTCCACTTAGCCCCATGTTCATGTTCAAAGTTGCTGAAATCTGAACTCTCAGATGTGTCAGCTGCTGCCACTTTGATGCTGTATCTTAGTATTGAGGGGAACAAGGGCAGCGGTGGCAGGTAACATTTCTCAGCTTACTTCTTCCAATCAGGGCATGTTGGAGAAGGCCCCTTGCATTTCCCAGAGTAAAGGAGAGCCCGTGAAAACTGAGGAAGGCCCTGCCTCGCCGACTTACCTCTTCAAATAAACACATGTCACAAAGGGCCGTGAAGCATGAGACTGTGGTTAACAGCAAATACCTACATAGGAATTTGGATTCCGCTGGAGTGGAACTGGGATGCGTGTAAGTTTGCCTGATCTTGGAAGAGACAGTTGTGGAAACCTTTGTTCTAGACAAAGAAAGGTTTGGATCCTTTTGAAAAGGAATCTCAAGGTTCTTAGCTGGGTACAGAATTGTCACTCTTGAAGGACATTTTAGTATCCCCAAGGATGAGATGTTGTATTTTTGCAAGCACCGGTTCAAGTGGCTCTGCATTTGGGGTTAATTCTTGGCTAATGATGCTGATCCCATCCGCTTCCTAATGTGTAATTACGATCCTGCATGTGGTATGACATTTGGCATTTGGCTATTAGGACAAGTGGTTAATGCTAATCACACTTGCTGATTGCCACTAGAGCCAGGGTACAAAGGAACTGGCAGCCAGTAGCAGTAGCCATCGATGACACTGGCAATTATATGGAGGAAAACTATTAATTAATTTTTGGATGCTGATTTCTCCCCCAAACTATTTCAAATAATTAACTAGAAACATGACAATTTGGCTTAATGGTCTAACACTGTGAAAACTTGTACTTTAAATCTTTACAGTATTATGGTTATTGTAAGTATGTATCAAATGCCTTTCCTTCATAAAAACCTTAAGGTGATGTTGTAAATTGTTGCGATTAAACATGTTTAAAGTTAGAGAAGGGCTGCTTTTCACGAATGCTGATGAATTAGAGCCCTATGACTAAGACAGTGGTGTCAGCAACATGACGGCACATGAACTGATTAGAAATGCAAAGTCTCACATGTGGTCACAAACTCCCTATTATCCTCCGTGGATTAGCCTCATTACAGAGTTTCTTGGATTCCCCCGCTGCACCACCCAGGAGTTCCTGTCTGCATGCTCTTTCGGATCACCTGGGTTTTCTTATCTATTTGTTCACTCTGCTTCCATCTCAAAAACTGATGGCTTGTTAGTTTAACAGTGTGTGTTTGCAAGTGGCAAGGAATCATTCAGCTGGCAGCCATCAGAGGACACGGTACCCAAATTTATAATGGCACATTCTGACCTCCTCTTCAGAGAGCATCTCCACACTCAGTGGTGCCCAGTGCACGGCTGTCAGATCAGTTTTAGGTAGGCACATATGCTTGGCTAAGAGGCAGTGACTCCTGCGTGACACAGGAGTGGCTGTCTCCTCCTGACAGAATGGCTGAGGACCTTGGTGAGCAGTCTATGCTTTGTGAGAGCTCTTAAGGGACAGACAGATCCTGACAGGATGTCCATTCCTGCTGTGGTGCACTTCCTGTTGAGGAACTCTCAAGAGTTCCACTGACTTCTAGTTGGAAGTTTAGTATTAGCTGTCATCTTTCTGGCCATCCTGATTTGCTTTTTTGCCCTGGATAGTGGTGACTCAAACCTAGATCTTTTCAAATCATCCTCTTGTAACCCTGCTAAAGTCTCAAAGATTCCTCACCAACCTCCAAGCTCGTTGACCATGGTTTATTAGTGGTCATAATCATCATGTCCCTTGTTCAATGGATGAAATCAGTTGTCAGCTTTCCATATATCCACTAGAAGGTCGCATAAACAACTTAAAAAAACTCAATGCTTAGAGCAGCCACTGCTGGCTTCCCTTTGGGCTCTGTGCTTGCTTGTTCCTCTCTATGCAGCCTCAGTAATACATCACGGGTACCACGACATTATCTTATGCTCCGCGCTGTTTTTTATCTTGGCAACACTTAGTCAATGTTGCATTGGTAGCCTACCTCAATGTTTCTGACCTTAAAATATACTTGTTAACTATAGGTTACTGAAACGCATTTACAAGAACGTTGGCTCATATCTCATCTGCCCACAAATATTGCATCTAATCTGACAAAGATTTTTCTCACTTTTTTATCTTTACTTCTTCCTAATAGTGTTCTCCCCAACCTATATCTTCCTATAACACACACATAGCATATACACACAAAGAGCAGGAAGAAGCCCAAAGCTCTCGAAGCTCACTGCTCTCAGGTAGCATACTTCTTCTAGCAAGGCACACCTCCTAAGAGCCTTAAATGATGCCACCAACTGGGGACCAAGTATTCAGATACGTGAGCCTATGGAAACATTCTCATTTAAACCAGCACAATCTTCATGGGCTTGGGCAAAAAAAAAAAAAAAAAAGTCTTAAGTAGAACACAATAATCACCACCCATAGAAAGAGTGATGAGTAAGACTTCAAAGGAAGAATTCCATCTATAGATCTAATGTTATCCCTATTAAAGTACAATCAAGTTATTTTGTAGATCTCAATAAATGGATGCTAAAGTCTACAAGAAGCAGCAATGGCCCAGAATAGTCACCTGAAATAGAGGAAGCTAACTTCAAGACTTAAAGCTACAGTACTCAAAACGTATGGTATCGACAAATAGATCAATTTAAAAAGAACAGAAAGCCCAGAAACCGGCTAACATAAATAAAATCAATGGATCTTTCCCAAGGAGTAAGAACATTGCAAAGAAGCAAAAATAGTCTTCTCAGCAAATGGTACTGGAACCACTGTCCAGTACCATTTACTACACACAGGAATCTACGCATGTATGTGCATCCCATCGTTCATAAAATTTCATTCCAAATGGATTACTAACCTACTTGAAAGACTGAAAACCATATCTCATGAAAGATATCACAGGAGAAATTTTAGATAGTCTTGACTTTGGGTGCTGACATTTTGCTACCACACCAAAAAAAATTTTGACCCACAAGGCAGATGATAGATGAGCTAGGTGTAAGAAAAAATAATTCTGATATGTGAAAGACAATTTAAAAGAACGAGAAGACAAGCCATGGACTGAAAGTGAACAGTTACAGACGATATATCACATAGAGCTCTGTTATTTATGAGGACCTCTTAAAACTCAACAAGAAAACAATCTTATTTTAAAAGGAGTTGAAGACCTCCCAGATGCCTCACCAAAGGAGACATGTAGACATGTAAAGAAGCACCTGAAAATACACTCCATGCCAAGCCACCAGAGACACCCGTCCCCTAACTCTATTGTCCCATGGTGCCTTTGCCTCAAGTATCTGACACTCTATGCCTCCATAAAAGGACACTGTTCCGGTTAGATTAAGAGCCCATGTGTGTGATACATAGTAACTGTGTCCCCAATGAGCCTACTTCCAAATAAGGTCACATCTCTGGTAATAGGAGTTGGATACTTTTCTGGGGGACATCATGCAGAAGACAGAGGTATATGCATTGTTCACTTTAGCCTTACACCTTTAGTTGAATCAGGGCAGGCGATACCTTGCCCGGGCACGGAGGTCTAGGTGGTGGAGGCAGACTGGCTCTAGGCCAATGCTCGCTGCCTTCTATTAGGATGCCGTGGGAGGAATGGGTACAAATGCCAACAGCAAATGAACAAGGGCGTCTCATTAGAAAGTCAAGATCTCAATGCCCTCTATGTATGCATAGCAAATCAGATTTTGAAACACTACCCAGTGCAAGAATGTCAAACTCAAATGCTGCAGCTCTAAAGAAATGTAGGAAGGAATGAAAGCCTGGGGTGGTGCTGGGTGGGGTGGTTCCCAGGAAACCAGAACTCTGTTAGTTATCTGGTCTTTGGTGGTAAAGCCTTGCTTCTGTGGAAAAGTGTGTGATTCTTCCAGAGCTGGGGACTAGACCTGCTGACATAAATGATTCCCAGTTCAACTCCGAAGGCTTTCTGCTTTGGGGAAAGGGGGAGTCTTTCATCCTTGTGGGGTTTTTATTTCCCTAGTTCTCATGTTCATTATCAGTAAATGCAGGGTTCTCAGTGTTATGATAAAGTTTACCCCTAGGCTCCCCTCTGTTACTAGGACACCCAAGATTCCAAGAACATGTAATTGTTTCTGGCAAAAGGATGGCATGGCTGTCTGTCTCCAGGCTGCATGATATCTGCATTGCCTTTAGTCTTTCCATTGTCAGCATTCCGCAGGCAGGCAGGCGGGCGGGCAGGATGGGAGTGTGCTAATTAGATCAGGTGCTTGATCTTGAAGTCTGTACCAGCAATGACTAGGTAGTCGGCCTTGGAACTTTTGAGCACTACCTGTCTTTCTCCCAGTCTGCCCGGAATGTAATTATCTTGTCAGCCAGAAGCAGTAGCACAGAGCTGAATGAGTACTCTGGAGCAATCACTGCGATAAGGAAAAAAAACGAATGGACCGTGGTGCAGACTGTTATGAGACAAACAGATGCGCACAGGCATCCGAGTGGAGATTCTGAGAACAAAGGGTCTATGTGGAACATTTGTTACCGAGGACACTTCATGGCTCCTCTTAATGAGATTAGTCTGCTTTCAAAGATGGAGGGCACACCTTGGCTAGAGAGTGAGTATCCAGGGTCTCTAAGCTTTAGAAAGCCCTTTTAAAATGAAAGGGGAGATGGCTTTCAGTAACAGCCTGTGTGTTCTGCAGACCCATGGGCAGGTAATAAAACTTTGAAGAATGACTGGAAGGAAGGTTATACGGGAGACAAGAAGATAGTGAGCAGAGCGTGTGTGAGGACTGCTGCAGGGCCATGAGCCACCACACTCCAAGCGTTATAGATGGATCACGCCACAAGCATCTTCTTGGAACTAGTCACACATGCTTGAGGCGTAGACATATCGAATCAGAGCCTGCGTGTTCATAAGGTACAGACTGGTTGGATATACAGAGGAAATGGAAAGACGTCAGCCCCAGTGTCTGAGTCCAAAGGTGTCAATTTAATCAGGTCAGGATGTGACCTGAGCAAGAATTCGGCTTTTAAAAGCTGCCTAGAACAGTCTAATAAGCACCAACAATTGAGAACCATATGTAAACAGTAGTCTGTGACTTGGAAAATAAGGACATTATATCTTTAAGACTTAGCTCTGTAAGTCCTATGAAGTGTTCAGTATTCGGCCGGTCATATGCTTGTGGAAGCCTCTGTGCTTTGTTACAAAGGTGGCATTTTTTGAGTGCCCACTCTCCATGGACCTGCCTTCAGTGCGACTCGCCCTCTCTAGCTCCTTCTACTGTAGGTCACTTCAAGCCAACTGACTTTTGAAGGTTCTTATTCTATATCTCATCTATTCTGAGTATGGGTTGTTTACTTCCCCAGGGCCTTTGCATGTGCCTCCTCTCAACACCTCTCAACTTTCTGGTTGCTATCGAAACCCCTCTTGGATGGAGTCTTCCCTGAAGATCCTCTCCACAGAAACCTCTCAGTCTTTCCATTTTGTTATTCTCCACTGCTGAACACCATTCCCTTCCATTCCTTCTGCAGCACATTTAAAAGTCACTCTGTTATTTCTTCATTAGCTACTTTTTGTCTGCTTCCCTTCGGTAGACTAAGCCCATGAAGACAGAACCTGTGTTTTATTCTCTATTTTCTCCCAGTGCTTGGTAAGTATAAAGCACATAAAATATTGAATGAATGAATGGCCAGACTATGACCTGTCACCCATTTTTATAATAACAGAAGCCCATGAATCTTCATATAGTATGGTAGAGTTGTATGCTCATAACTCAGAAGGCTTAGGTGACCATCTGACCCTTACTAATAGACTCCCAAAGACAATAGAGCACGCAGAGTTGTTCCGTTTGAATCCTAGATGGCTTCTACAGGCTCATGCTTCGAACTCTTGTTCTATAGCTGTTGGTGCTGTTTGGCAGATGGAACCTGCCTAGATGTGGAGTCTAGATGTGGAACCTGTAGGAGATGGCAGTGGCTGGGACAGGATGTGTAGTGTGGCTAAAGTAAGTCACTAGGGAGGGGCTTCCGACGCTTATAGCCAGCCTCTGGTTTCTGCCTCCCCTTGCTTCCTGCTCTTATGGGATGTGAACACCGTTTCCACACGCTTCTACAATATGGAACTCTTCCATACTTTCTCACCATGATGGGCTAAAACCTTTGACACTGTCAGCCAGAATAACTCTGTCTTTTTGTAATCTGTTTCCTCAAGAATTTGTCTTCACAGTGGTACAAAGGTAACTAATACACAAGTTATAGTTGAGTTTCACTAAACAATGGACATTTTCTAATATAAGATGTCATCAGTATTGCACGGGACAACCTTTTACTGAAAAGTATTTGTTGTTTATTTAAAATTCAGTTTTAACCACCTACTCTGTATTTTGTGAACAAAAATATTTTCAATCGTATGAAATAAGTGTTTCAGCCCCTGAAATAATGAATGAAGGATGCCCAAACTATTCGAATTCAACAGTTATTTTTTTTCTTTAATTTTTCTGTTTACTTTCTGAAGGTTCAATATTGTAGGGGCAACAAAAAAACTCAGCTGTTAAAATTAATATTAGACCCTTTTAGCACATCTTAGGTTCTATCTGAAAACTGGGCATGAAATTAAAATATGTAACTCTCCCATGCTTTATGTCCAGTGGGCCATCGGTTTAACTTGCCGATGCCCACTTGGGTTGATGCTCTAGTGAGTGTATAAAAGGCAGTGCCTGCTGAATGGAAAATAATTCATTACATTTAGACCAGTTAGACTGCTCCATGTGGTTGGCGAGTGCCCTGTATGTACTATTGGGATTTGGCCATCCCAACAGCAATGCAATAGCCATTACAACCATGAGAATGCCTAGAGAAAGCAGAGAGCAGAATAACACAGCACTCTGAGGTGCAGACTTGGGTCCACAGATAGTGGAGTCCAGAGACACAGTCAGGGATGTGAAAATAGATACTGAAAATAATTAGTTGGGTTTATGAACATTAAAATATGGCCATGCAAAAACAAAGGCAGAAACACACAGCATGTGAACATGTGAAAAAGTAAGTCTGGAGCGGAAGTGACTTTTACCTGTACAGCTTAGGGGCTAATGGTGGGAGGGAACAAACATCATTTTATTTTTACTTTTGGTAATATCAAGCACTGAACTCAGGGGCTTTGTTGACACTAGCAAATGTTCTACCACTGGGCTACCTCTAAGCTTTTTTTATTTTTTATTTTGAGGCAAGCTCTTAAAAGTTGCTGAGACTGGCCTTGAACTTGTGACCCTTCTGCTTCAGCCTGTAACTCAGCTGGGAATACAGACCTGTGCCACCATGTGTATCTCAGTTTGTTTTTATTTTACAACCAAAAATCCTATAAATATAAAAACCATCGGCTCAGAATACTGTAGGATAACCTTGATTTCAAGCTAATGTTATTCTTGTTAATAAAAGTGATTGATGTATAACCACATACAATTTAATTCTTATGCCTTTCTAAGACTATAAACATATAAACTCATTTAAAAATGGGAACATACTTAATATGTACAGTATAGTAGCAATTATGTTAAAATATGCAAATACATGCAAAGAAAAAGGAAGGAAGGCTTATTCTAAAATGTCAACTGTGGTTAGCTCTGTCTGAGGGCTTGGTTTATGAGTGATTTTTATTTTTTTCCCTGCTTTTATGTATTTCATTCCTTCCCTCCCTTTTGTACAAATGTTGCATTAATTTTGTAGCTAGAAAAAGAAGACCTTTGTTTTGCTTTGGTTTGGTTTTTCTTAGCTTCCATCCTGCATTGCTGGTAAGACAGTATCAAATACAAGAGTAAGTTATCCAAACTACAAAGGTAACTTTGAAGATGCCACTTCCTTGGTACCCAAAGGCCTCACTTAAAGATGTGTGGATCCATGATGGAGAATGTAAACGTAGGGATAGGCACAGCAACATCATCCACCGTGCTACATAGTTGCACGTGACTGAGTGCCCTCAGTTACAGAAAGATGTGGATGGAGTCACCTGACATTACAGATATTTCTCTGGATCAAACACAGACCACTGAGCACAGCAAGGCCAATATGCTTAAGGCCACAAAACTGTGCACTGAAAAATGAATTAAAATAAAAGTTTATATCATACGTGCCTTGTACCACAATATGAAAATATAATACCTCCCCATCCACCTCAAGCCATTAGAATTCCTCCTTTCCCAGGATCAATCATTGGCTGTTAAATCTTTTAGGTCATTGAGTTCACTTCTTCAATCAAGCGAAAGGAAGACGGGAGAAATTAAATGTGCCCAGTGAAATGTGCTGGCATGTCATTAACACAGAATCAGTTATGGATGCACCTATATTTTAATAGTGTAAAAACAAGTGTAAGAATGATGAACGTCTCACAGAAAGGAAGGCGGAGAACACAGACGGGAGGTTAGTCAGTGGGCAATTCCTCATGAGATGCTTTCCTTCTTTAGAGAGAGCCAATATGATGGCATTATCAGATTGGGGGGAACTTAGCATGCCACTGTTCAGTGCATACCCTGCTTTTCTGTATGCTTAAATTATGTAAACTTAATAAATCCATAGCCTTTGTTGACCCCTGTCCTCATTTTATCTCTGTCGTTGGAACCAGAGATAATGAGACTCCTAGATGGGAAAACGGGTTTAGACATCATGTTTCCTAGCTATGTGGCCTCTTTCCATCACTGGGAAGAATCACAGGGCACACTTCAAGTCTATACAGCCTTAACTTGCTTCATACACCTAAATTAATGGCAACACTAAAGGACCTTAGGTCAAAGATTGCCTGGCCTTCAAGGACTGTCATTTAAAGTGTTCCTCCACAGCTCTGCCCCACCCTTGGTCTCTGTGCCTTTACAGGGATGTTTAAAGCTGGAGCTGAAAGGCTCTTGGCTGGCAGTCTAGTGTACTGGAGTTGCTGTGCTCTGCCGCTACCATAGCCTGGGTATGGGGGTCAACTATGACTTTCCCCAGTGGTTACAACTACAGACTCTGGTTATCTGGGCCTAAATTCTGTCCCATACAACTTGCTTTGCTAATTCTTGGTGATACATGGAGATAAAATGATAAAGTGAGTGCAAAACTCTCAGTCTCCAGGTGGCCACTCATTGTTCTCTGCGTCATCACAGCCATTACTGTATGCCATCACCAGGACCTCAGCTTTCACCCCCACCAGGGAGAAGGTCAGGTGTGCTACTGTGCTACTGTTGACCAGTTTTATGGTCGTCAACTAATCTGCTACCTCTTCTAACAAAGATAATGAATAGATAACAAAACCAAGCAATCACTGATTGACTGAGAAAATACAAACCCATTAGCAAAATTCTGTCAAAGAACATCATCTCCCCCCCCCCCCACCCCGGCTCTCTACGGTGCGCTCTTCTTATTTTTGTGGGTTAATAATTGACTTACAAGTCTGTTCATGATGCTTGAGACTTCTTGAGGTAGATATTGTACCCTTTTCTTGTGGTCAAACTCTGGCCTGTCTTCTAGGAGGGGTTCAAGAGATAGCTGATGACTGAATGAGTGGGTGGCAGACTATGTACTTGGCAGCATCATTGCCCAGTGATACCCTAGACATCCAAGGTGTTACTCTAGTGTTCAAACATTCAGCCTGTGTAGTGACAAGATCTCCTATTTGTGTATGAGAGGACCTAGCAAGGGAATCTCATGAAAGCTCTATTAGAAACCAGTGTCTTGCTTTTCTCTAATGTTAATGGTTTGGAGTACAAGCCTTTGGACGCTTTAAGAGAAAAGTCCTATGTGTTAGCTAACAGTGACTACTGATGGTTGGGCAGAGTTGGGATTTACTAACTAGCCTGATTTGGTAGATGCCTGCTAATCTGAGGACATGAGTTTTATTTCCAAATCCTCCCATTCTGAGGGACGTTCCAGTTAATGAAGAACGTGTGGGAAGCTGGCTCTCCTCAGGCTTTGTTCCTAGAAACCATCAATTAAGGAGAAATCAAAAATCTTCCCTATTAAGCTCCAGCCGAGAACAATTTATTAACTCCATGGTGATGTCACATAATCGCAAAATTACCCCAGATGATTTTAGTTGCATTAAAATCCTAAGTTTGGAATATCCTATTATAGCATGAGACTGAGAGGATGGGGAATAACTTCTTAGAGTAGGCCCTAAGATCAGTCTCACTTGCTATGTGTGTGGAGATCATCAGAATTCATGGCCAGCTCCAGGGGCTGGTCACTGACTGTTTAAAACAGAGGTCATCTGGGCCAAGTCTTTTTATTTTATAAATACTGAAGCCAAAGAGATCAAGGGATTTCTATTGAACTGAAATTGTTTTGATCTTTTTTTCAACAAGAGCATTAGAAAACAAAACTATAATTGAACCAATTAATGGACAGCAAGGAGGTCCAATTTTTATTTTATCTTCCTCTAGTTCTCTGTACCTCCAATCCCCACTTGCTACAGTGGCTAGCTCAAAGAATAGTCAAAGGAAGAAAGGGAGAAAGAAAACCAGGGTTATTGATTCCTGAAACATGGGCACTTATGGACAGGATGTGATTATCCTGAGCTGTGCAAGAGCACATGGCTTGCAACATGTCATGGCAACTCTTCAGACTTGCTATTTGATCAAATGTGTGCCAGTGGATAATTGCTCAGGGGGTCTCCATGCTATGGCCGAGTGAGAAGGGAGGCTGCAGAGCTTCTCCAGCAGGTCTGTCCTGAGACAGATGGTATGGCTTTGCTTTCCTCTCTGGTGCCATCTGGGTCCAGGACGGACGGTAAGGGGACACCTTAGGCTGCAGAGCATCCTAGCAATGGTCAAGAACCCACACCTGCTCTATGTGCCCAGGCTTCCTCAACCCTGACAAGTATTTGTCACACCAAGCCCCAAGTCCCCATTTTTATTGCATTTTTATATTCATTTTTAACAACTTCATTGAGACTTGGCCTAAACAGAAAGCCATATAAAACAACATTCTCTTCAAAGATTTAGCAACTGAGTGCTTTTTGTCTCTAAGGGACAGAGTCTCTAAAGATGGAAGGACCTGTTTCTATCTCTGTGCTCATGCTTTAAACATGCCATTCTGTCCTAGTAACCACAGGACATCAGTGAGGGAGGCTGTAGACTGGCTAAACTGGAGAGGTCTGGTGTAGATGGACTCATTACCTCAGCATCCCACCATAAACAGCAGCTCCCGGAACTGTCATTGCTGCTAGCCCTTCACACTCTATCCCCCCAGCTAGCTGTAGACATTTTGAAAATATATAAATATAGTAAAGCCTTGCAAATAACATGCAGCAATTAATAACAAGATTTAACGGTATTGTAAAAATGCTGATATGTAGCCATTGTTTCTCACTAAGAAGGAAAGGTCCTTCAACTTAGACAATTAGACTTTAAGCCTGATACTATCTTAACGGAAACCAAGAGTGAGCATTCAGAAACAACAGACTGAATGAAGTGTAAACATTTTTTTTTCTTTAGCTTGGGTAATCGAATCTTGATTTTTTTAAATAGCATTTAGTCCGTGGATATAGTATACTACCTAGTGCTCAGCCAATTATCTATCATTATCTCTTGGACCCTGTAATTGGACGAACAAGAAACTATTTATAATAATAAGTTTATTCCTAACTGTCTGCTTGCTGGAGTCTGGGGTGTACATACTTTCAGTTCAGGCATACCGAACTGAAAGAAAACTGCTTACTGAATCCCTTCCTTTGTTTGCTCAGCGCCTTCCAACAGTGCACAGCAGCCCCCCATACCTGCCCAGTCCAGAGCATCCTACCCAGCTCACTGAAACAACAGCCATTTTTCCTGAATTCCGTGAGTGGGCAACATAAATCTTACTTGCTGTAAGACAGAGCCGCCATTGAACCTCACCCTCACCATCCCCTGCAGACTGTGCATGCACAAAACTATCCTTACTGCATAACTCAAGCAAATTATTTGCCTTCTGGAATTTCCATTAGATCGCACCACTTGGCTCCTTAATTTATCCCATTGCTGGCTTTATTTTTCAGTGATTCTTTGGTCCTTATGGTCTTTATTTCACAAGTACACCCCATACTGTGTAGCCCCAGCCTCCAGCACACATAGTGTATGTTCTAAGAGTTTTAAATTGAAAAGCAACACAGGCCATTATTGGCCTGTTTTCTGTTTTCATTATCAATAAAACAATAGATCAGCATTTGCATGCTATGTGGGACCTTCAGGTCAGAACATGTGGTTGTCATTATCTGCAGACCAAGCTGCCTCCTGGCCCTCTAACGCAGATGGCACTGTGAGCCATCAGGAGGAAAACGGAACAATGAGACACAGTCATAGAGTCGGCTGCTGACCTAGGCTGCTGAGTTGTGGCTCTCTGAACGTGTCCCCTTGAATTTAGTGGCGCCCGGATGGCAGAGACTACAGATCATGACAGAACATAAATTCTTCTTCTAATGAGATTAGTAGGCAGACAAAACAAATGTCCTGCTGTTATATTAGAGGCAGCTATAATCTGGTATTTTCCTTGGAAATGATCATTTTTTCTGCAGCCAGGGACCATGTGCAACTCACTTGAATGCAACAGATTCTATTTAGCCGCACAGTTATTTTTCATCCCCCTGTGTCTTCCTAATGACAGACTGGGGGAGGTGTCTAAATGTTGTGAGTCTTAAAGACTATTTCCAACATGAATAATGGGAGTCTATGTTCATGATCATCAGTTGTGATCCCCAGACTCCCTTTTGCAGGCAAGTTCTGTGCAGCTTCCTCTCCAGCTTCTAAGCCCCAGCCCTGCTGGGGAGGAGGTGTTGTGACCCACTGGGTCCTCTCACATTAGCTTTGGGGATCAAAGGCAGGATAGAGTCACTATTGTACTGAGAGTAGTTAATAATCTATCTTTACTGCAACTCTACTACTTAAAACCAGTGGAAACCAGTATCACATACTAAGGAGACTAAAGAAAAAAAAAAGCCCAGATCAGGTGAATGGAGAAACAAGAGCATTGAGGATAGAGCTGGGTTGTAATGGGCTTCCTGAGTGTGCAGAGAAGGCACCCTCACCTGGGACTACAATACCCTCCTCTCATTAAAAACGCAAGATAACATCTCCTCCTGGATCCTTTCCATAGAACCTGATGCAAGTTCCCGGGCTCCGCCAGTTGGATTCATGAGTACATTTTTTTCAAAGCCTTCGGGGAAATAATTGGAGTTTGCCCTGCAAAGTCACCAAGCACGTTAAGAGATCCTTTCAAAAGGAATGGGGAATCAGAGTCTGAATTTAGGTGGACCTGACACCTTTGCATAGAAAGCACCATCTGATGTCTGCGTTTTCTGAAGTCTTTCTACGGAGCTGCATATGAGGCATCTCCGTATCCTCACTCACAGCTATCTCAGTACACAGCATTGGACATCTTGTTTCTCTTAGGTTGTAAAGTAACCACAGACATCTCAGATTTGCATAGGCGCTTTACAGTTTATCTGGTGGTCTGCAAGTGTCATTTAACCCAATAAAAGACTCTCTTCTGCACATTGGTGCTTCCTCCAAACTACAAAACAATTACATTGGAGGAGGGGCATGTGATTTTTTTTTTGGCTCAAATTAATAACTGTTTTCCTTTTAGCTTTCTACTTCTCCAAAGGTTGGGTTACACCTCTGGCTTGAGTCTTTCTATGTTTGCAAATATTCAGTCACTGCCCTCAAACAGTGTCTCTGTTCTCTGTTAACCCCTCGCCAGACAAAATGCTTGTTTTTAATGCCAGTGGATGATCCCCTCCTCCATTCACCTGTACGCTCTCTCACCTACCCTTTCATTTCCAGCTCTTGCTCTCATTGTTGCTATGGGTGTCCCCACTTTCCGCTAGTCTCCATGCTTGGTATCTAAAATTTAAGCAGTGAATGAATACCCTTTGAGTCATAGAGTTACCCGGAAGAGTTTCATGGCACACGATCTCTTTGAAGGGATCTCTCAGCTCGTACTTGCTTACCTCATACAGATGGACTTGTTCTTGAGTGACCGCAAAGATCAGTAGCACATTGTTTTGTACCAGTTTATCAATGAGTTGGCCGATAGTTGGATACTCCTAAAATCAATACATAGATTTAAAATGGCATCCTA
Source organism: Grammomys surdaster (assembly GCF_004785775.1). NCBI lineage: Eukaryota > Metazoa > Chordata > Mammalia > Rodentia > Muridae > Grammomys > Grammomys surdaster. The sequence goes on along the minus strand of NW_021604636.1, from coordinate 6,654,259 downwards.
ACAAAAGAAGGTAAAATTTTACCAATGTTCCTTTCACAGTTGAGAAAGTCGATATTCACATGTGTTTTATCTGTCATTCTCAGGAAACACACATTACTGGTGTTATTCTCTTATCTCAGGAATGGTTCCAAGTCTTGCAAGCTCGGGGAAGTCCTAAGAGCAGTCTGGCAGTATGCCACACCATGCCATCTTACTCCTAAGCAGGACCCTTGGAATTTATCTCAAGACTTCTACTGTGCTGTATTATCTTCCCCAAGTGCCACTCAGCAGCAGAGGGCGGGGTGAGCAGACTGTGATGTATGTGACTGAGGTGGCTCTTGTAACTCTTACTGGAATTGGAAGAGGCGACGTGAAGCTTGAGGACAGGATGGAGTGCTGATAGATAGCACACTATAACTCCTACGGCTGTCTGATTTGAGACAGCCCTACACCACTTCTCGGAGTTGGTTTTATTGCCTTTGCAATGTCATAAATTGGTGGTGTGCGACCCTACAATCTTTTTTTTTTTTAACACAGCATGACTGAAGACAATTTGTCCTTCTGCCATGGACACATTCACTCCCAAGCATGGTGAATAATTTAAAAAAAAAAGAAAACAAGTTATTCATTATCAAGTTTACAGATGAGTCTATTTTTCAAGTGTAGAAAACATGAAACACACTTGCCTCCTCTATGATGCCAATAGTGGATAGTGCACAAGCAGAGGTACAGAGGAAGGGGGAGCCTGTGGCACGTTAAACTAGGAATATGGGCATGGCTGTAGTCTGTCAAATGGAGGGAAAGCATTGATAAAGAAGCCTTTGTTCACTGATGCAGGGCATTGTTACATTCTCAGGACTGCTAGAGTATTTTTGTCTGGGACTATCACTAGGTGCAAGGTTCAGGGTGAGAAAAAGGTGTTCCTCTTTCTGTATTACCCAGGGAACTTCCCACTTGTGACTCAGGCTATGAGTGCCTTTTTTTTTCTTTTTAATCTCATTTAGATTTTTATTTTTCTAATGATTTATTTACTTTTACTTATGTCTGTATGAAAGTGTTGGATCCCCTGGAGTTACAGTCAGCCAGGAGCTACTGGGAATTAAACCCATATCCTCTGGAAGAACAGCCAGTGCTCTTAACTTCTGAACCATCATTCCAGCCCCCATTTGACCAGATAATAAAATTTTTCCTTAGTCGGACACATTCAGTGCCATCTGCTTTTCAATTGCCCTAACTTTAAGCATCATTCACTCTAAAGCCCAAGGCCCTCCAGTGCTTACCTTACCTCCATGGGTGCATACCTGTATACCGCTTCATGCGGAACCAGGGTGATACTACACAGCCCACATAGGATGCTGTTTTATGTCAGGGTAAGATCTGTTTCTTTAGTGCTCACAATTCTATTGAAAACTCAAGGCTAGAAGCAACTCATGTTCAGTGGTCCCAGGAATCTGACTTTGCTTTCAGCACATGGAAAAATCCAAAGGACTCAGGGGGATTGAAATGGCCCATGACTTCTGTGCTTATGCAGAAATCTATTCAGAATACTGAGCCAAACATTTATTAAATGAGAAAGACATATTAGGTAATGGGTGTTGTTTGGTTCTATGATCTTTTTGTTCCAAGATCTCTACTATGGGGCATTTGATAAATTACTGGCAATGGGAGCCTTTCCTGGAAACTCATTGACTAAAAGATAAAATATGGCAATAATCATTTGGATTCTCACATGAAAATACTGCAGTTAGAGATCATGTATGTGCGGGGACTAAAACTACTCAAAGAGAGGGGTGAAATCTAGGTTGAAGTCCAGAATTAGGTCAAAGAATGACTTAAATTTGTGAACTAATAGAGTCTGTATAGAATAGCCTTCCCTCCCCCCAATTGACATTGGAATTCAGGGTTTTCCTCTTCTTCTTCCAGTGCATACTTCTATAAATCATCATTTGAAGGGCCCTTTAACTTTTCTGAGCCATGCTTCCTCTTGTGTTAAATATATGTAATATGACTTTCCTGGGCTGCTGCTTTTTAAAAAAAGAATTATTTATTTGTTTTACGTATATAAGTACACTGTAGCTGTCTTCAGACACACCAGAAGAGGGCATCAGATCCTATTACAGATGGTTGCTGGGAACTGAATTCAGGACCACTGGAAGAGCAGTCAATGGTTTTAACCTTGTGAGCCATCTCTCCAGCCCAGGCTGATGCTTTTTAATTCTACCTCATACATTTGTTGGCACCCACTTAGCTGTCAGGAAACAAAGATAAGAACCCATCGCAGGCTCTGAGGAAAGCATCACGAGGCAGATGGGAGTGAGCACATTTCCATACAGAGACCGATGCGAAGACATCCATAAATAAAGGTGAAATGAGAAGTGACTGCTTTGGGACCTAGTGGAGGTCAAAGTGGGCTCTCTGGGTTTTAAAGGGCAATTTAGTTTCTTGAGTACAAGGAGTGACATTTCCAAGCACAGTAGCCTCATGGTCTATTAATAGAAACAGCAGTTGGACACAGAGTCCTGTTGAAGATCAGATGAGACCACTTGGGGCAAAGACCTCTGAAATTTTTACTTTGTTTGACGATAGTCAAGTTTTTCCTTTTGAAAGATGTTACCAGCACTTTTCAATCACAGAAAGCAAGCTACTTGTTAATAAGCACCAACCAAGGAGGACTTGATTAGCTGTTCAAAACAGCACTATGGTGTGGCAGAACTGAGGATGACGATTCTCAAAAAGCCCTTAGTGGTACTGTGCTGACCTGGACCATGGTTGAGAATAGAGAGTTACCTGCACTGCTTTTCCCTGGCCTCGGAGTCTCTGAGAAGCTAGGGAGGATATGTGCCATAGCAGGTTTAGACTCTCAACATACGCCCATCCCCTACCTAGTGAGGGTCACCAACTGTAATGCAGGTAAGGTGAAAGAAAGCAATTTTTAGCTCCTAAAACAGAAAATAATATGCCACTTTCATCCAGTATGAGTCATTTCATATGGCTTCATAGTGGTTGTCACGGCATAAGCCTACTTGGGGCTCAGAAAACTGAAGACACTGAAAGTTACATACCAAGACAGTTGACATGGAGTATTCATTCCTGTGGTCCAAGTGACAGAGCCCATCATTGGGAATGACAATGCCTGCTAGCTTGCTGTCCATTCCAAAATGAGAATCTGCATCACTCACAAAAACCAGGAGGTGAAGCGAGTCGTTGCGCCAGCCAATCTTTTCCTAGAGTGAGAAGAAGCCATGGGTTACATGGAGATGGGCAGGCTGAGGATTATGAAGCTTCTCACATTTGGATTCTGAGCAATGCCCGGAGAGCCCATTCTAGCCTTTTTAACCATAGAGAATGTGTAGTTTATTAGAGACATGAATCCTGTAGCATTTGCTTATTCCTGGACAACTTTTCAGATTTTCTTTTTTTGCATCACAAATAGTCGTTCCAGTACTGTCGGGTTTGCCTGGACTTCTAGCTATTGATCTTAATTGTTCAGCTCTCACTTCATGATGGGTGAGGGTGTGTGGGGGGGTGAGGGTGGGAATAAGACAAGGTAGTGAGGAAGGTCACAGCCATTCCAAATTCAAGCTAAATGCAATGCAAATTGGTTATAAAGTAAGTCTATTTCATTAAAATGTCACCCAACATTTAGACACATATTACTAACTCTGTCACCTCAAAATTATAAACCTAACACAAGTCCAAGAGCTGCTGATTGAAATGGCCCCAGGGTCCTGCCCACTGAGATTGCCACAATCTGTGTTTTTAACAGAGCCCTCCCAGAACCAATATAAGTCTAGGAACCTTTTGAGTAAAAAGTCATCCTGGCTGTCCTCACCTTCCTTCCCTTCCTCCCTGGCCCTTCTGCCTTCTTGGAGCCTCAGCCCTGTCTGTCTTCCGGTATTTCCCATGAAGGACTAATGTCTAGATAGACAATCATTCTCCTTGGTACTCCTCAAACAGTGAAGGAAGAGCTGAGTCCTGGCAGTGCTGTAGAGACAGGGTGACCTATAATCCTCATTTTATTAGTTCAAAACAATAGATTCTTATCTCAAACTCTGCCTCTAAAAGTAGCGAATGGGAAAGTTCCTATACAGTTGCCTAGCACGGAAAGGCCCCACAGCATTAAAAAAAAAAGGCAAAAAACAAGTTATGTAACTATGTATTGTATGCTATTTTAAATTTGTTAATTAATGTTCTGCTTTTAATTTTTCCTACTATAGTTAATTAAAAAACAACCAATCCGATATGTTAGCCAAATTTTTCATATGCTTAATATGTCTGATATTTGAATAATCAAATAAGAGTGTTCTAGTATAAAAAAATTATAAGCACTTCAACAAAGTAAAATTGTTTAATAGCCATTTTGTCTTTTAAGAAAAGGAGCAAATGTAGGAATATGGTAATCAAAGGAAAGTCAATTAGCTAACCTTTCCAAAGCAGAGTTATTAATAAGAGCACAGGACGGATCTCTGACCCCCTACCCTCACCCCCTGGACCATACCTTACACACAGCAGCCTGCATGATTGCGTCAAATCCACCTTCAGGTGTGTCAATATTAGCAGAAATCTTCTGTTTCCTCACAATTTCATTGAATCTCTCGGCATCATCAGTCAATGGCAAAATGTGCTTGAATCCAAACGTGGGTAAGCAGAAATAGGGGATACTACTACAAAAGGAATATAGAAAAAAAATAATCTTAAATGTGATCTAGTACAGTTAATAGATCTGATCGTTTGGAAACGGTTCCTTAAATAATGATTCAGTTTCTAAATGGCGTCACTCTGTGACTTGGCCTCGAACCTTTCAGTTGAGGTTGCCATCTTCCCTGAGTTGCTTATTAACCAACATCTATTTGAAGCTGCTGTGTGCTGTCATGCACTGGCTCAGACTGGAGCAGCAGGTAATTGAGTCACTAGACCCTCATTCCAGCCCATGTAATCAGTTCTTCCTACTGCCTATCAACCTAACCAAAATCTACCTGATAAGTTACATTTACCTGATAACAACGGCTTTGTGTTGCTTTGTACTGACTTGTTATCAAGCATGAGTCATCCCATAGCAATAGAGAGAGGAACTGTTTCCTTCCTCCTCTGCTCCCCACCCTGTCTACCATGGGCCCAGTGACCACAGAAAAGCTTTTGGTTCTTGTCTTAGGATTTCTATTGCTGTGGTAAAATACAATGACCGAAAGCTACTTAAGAGAAAGGGTTTTGTTTATGGTACAGCTTGTAGAATGTCACCCAGAGAAGTCAAGGCAGGAGCCTGAGGCAGAAATGGATGCAGAGGCCCTAGAGAAGAGCTGTTGACTTGCTTGATCCTCAGAACTTACTTAGCCTGCCTTCTTATAGTACCCAGGACTACCAGCCCAGGGGTGGCATGCTACACAGTGAACTGGGAGCTCCCATATCAATTATCAAGAAAAAAAATGCACCACAGGGCTTGCCTACAGGCTAGTCTGGTGGAAGCGTTTTCTCAGCTGAGAGTTTCTCTTCTAAAATGACTCTAGCTGTACCAAGTTGACCTAACCCTGTTTCCAACCTCACAGTGATAGACTATCACTGCAGACCAGCCCAGAACTAAACTGTCTTGGTAGGGTGAAACCTGCATCAAAGAAACACAGCAAATGAGGAGAGCTCATAGAGGGTTCAGCCACATTTGTGTTTGAAAGCCAATTACTCGCTGTGCATGGAACTCTGGAAAAGTTATTCAACCCTTTTTAGCTTTGGGCTTTACTTTGAAAACAAATAGAGCCAATGGTATAGACCCAGGTTGTCTTTGGACTATGAGGGCTCCAGGATCACTGGAAGAAATCAAAGATCTAGTACAGTACTTCAGATCATCTGTTGAAATCCTAAGGGCACCCTTAGCAATCTCTGTGTGTTAAGTATTCCAGATGCAGGCTAAGCTTTGCTAACCATTTGTGTAGAAGACTAGAGAGAGCAAGGAGGAGCCCCAGCAACAGTGCAGTGTGTTGCCTTAGGACAGAAGGTTGGCTGCTATGGAGCTCACACAGTTCCCCGGCCTCTACTCTACAGATCTAACAGCTGGTCTGTCAGCACACCAACAACAGGTGCATCTACCAGAGACAGGCTTCTACCACATCCACTAGTTGAGGTAGACCTTGATCTTCATTATTTTTAGATTCTGTATTTTTTTTAATTCACCAAATCACCTACTTCCTAAAGTATATCCAAACCCCCCAAGCGTGTGTGTGTGTGTGTGTGTGTGTTACTTTGGTAAAGACAGGGTCTTACTAACTAACTGAGGCTGGGTTTGAACTTCCTGAGTAGCCCAGGCATGTGTTGAACATGACATCCTCCTGCCTCAGCCTCCTAGGTAGCTGACTAACTTGCCTATACCCAGTGTGTATATCATTTTCTTAGTCACGGATGTGTTCAGAGAGAGGGAACAAGGTTTCCGGATGCAAATTCCTAGCTGAGTTCAAGCAAAGTGAGGCTCTGCTTCTCCTTCAGTCCAGGCACACACAGCATAGACAAACAAGTGACCCACTGATAGCCTTGTTAGTGCCATCTGGTTATTTTTCATTTTCTCTGATTTTTATTGATGATTTCACCATTTGAAGTGGTTCACATGTCTAATATTGTGTTACTAATAAAGCAAGACTACTAAAGCTGTCTAGTGTTCCTAAGCGCAACAAGGCTGTTATACGTACTTTGTGTAGAAATAAACTTCCTTTGGGTGTTACAGTTAAATAGCAATGCGTCAGCAATATTGATTAAATCAGATGTCCTTAAACTGAGATACACGTAAAATAAAGGTGCTTATCGGCATATTAACTGAAATAAACCCTCACAGGAACCTAATTCCTTGTGGAGGAATGTTCGGTACATTGCAGGCCAGTCATTACCATGAGTCATGAGTGGTCCACAGAACTGAATAACTGGGGATCTTACGAGGACAAGAATGGTGATGTTTGTAAAGGCGGTCATCTTTTGGTTAGTAGACACGAGCAGAAAGAACTTCAGACTCTGTTCCCAAACGTAAAAACAAGATCACTGTAGAAGGTCCGCACTGACTGGCACTGCTCCAATGTCCTGAGACAGCCATCCCCAGAACAGAGGCTCTGGTCACAGAGGTCTCCCCCTTCTGATCTTTGTTCTACTTCCTCAGCCAAAGGGAGTTTTTAGAATTCCTGGCAGCCATGGGATGGGGAAACATGGCAAGTGCATTAAATAGACATGGCCCACACTTGCCTCGGCGCAGCTCTGCTCTGTGCATGTTTGACTAGCAAGACATTCAAGGTTTGACAGCTTGGAGATGCCGGAGCAAGTGTGAGCTTCCCGGCCACTTTCTCTATGTCCTTTCTGATTCGTGATGTTTATTTGTAACGCTCAGAATTCAATTTTAATTCTCTTCTTTTATCATTGAGCACTAGGTTTCTTTGAGACTGAAGTGCTGACCATGCACGATGTCTACCTGGCGGGGTGGTTGTGGGATTTGAAAGAGATTAAAAATGCTAAACAGCGTGGGATGGTGAGCTGTAAAGGCGGTGTCAGTCCCCACAGAATCACTTCCCACAGACTAGCATGCACCCAAGGACAGAGAACGGTTTTGATTAATGATAAGGCTAAAATCAAGCCTTCTTTTGTAAGAGTAAGATAAACATGAACGTTCATTGAAGAAGAATTGTGTTTTATACAAACATGGAAGGGAATAAGAACAAATTTTAATGCCTGAGAAACATCTCATAGTTGCCTTGATCATCATTTGTTGCTGAAAATTCGTTCTAAAAATCTGGTGGCATCTTACATATTTTTAAATTGCATTGCCAGATTATACTGAGTGATAATATCTGGTATTAGCAAGGGCAGTCTATGGTATGTGCACTATGACCTGAAATCTCATCTCTCAGACTGCGATTCAAGTGACATGTGATTCTCTCTCTGCTTTCTCTCACTTGGTGCCAGCATTCTGTGACTCATCATTGTTGTTGTATAAATTAACTTGTTCCTTTATATTTTGAAGTAAAATATTATATAATGAAAAAACAATAAAGCATGGATGTACCTTGAAATTCTGCCTACTAGTTATGACATGATCACTGCCATCATAAACACAGAGCAGCTAAGGCTACTTGTGCAAGACCTGCACACACACACACACACACACACACACACACACACGCAAGGACCTGCAGGACAGTTATAAAGCACAATATAAAGAGGTGCTACTTACATCTTGCTAATTTTAAAAATAAATATTGATTAAAATAAGACTATATTTACATATTCTTAAAGTTATCTTTTTCTGGCAGAAGTGATTTTTTTTATACACAGCTTTCTTATCTTTGCATTTTATAGCTGCTATTTGCTTTACTGGGTGATGGCCCACTGCCAATAGGAGGACAATAGTGGGGCTGGGGCCTCCGACATGGTGAGGCAGTTATATCAAGCTCCACAGTGTCCTGATAGGTGGTTTTAGGAAGCACTGGGCATAATAAAAGAGGAAATGCTAGTCTTGCTTGATCTTCCTTGAGGAAATATTAGAAATCATTAATCGTATTAGCTGTGCATCTCCAAATACATGTTTTTCTTCAACACATGGAGAGTTTGCATAAAGCACTTCTGCTGCCCATGAAATACAGAGAGGAAGAAGCATTTGCATGATTGAGCTGAATTGGCCCTTTTTCCTGAAACATCATTTTCACCTTAAGAAATGATTGACAGCTAAACTTAAATTAATCCAACTTGAATATTTGGCAGGCATGTTCTTAAAACTGAACAAAGGAAGGCTGTCATTTCCAAGAACACAAATGCTGGCATTTGCTGCCAACAGCAAAATTCAAGGTAACTAGAATATTTGAATTGAGGAATTGCTCATTTGGTACTTGAGAGATTGACAATGCTCTCAACATTTTTCCAGACCTTCAAGACACATGTGATAAGGTTAGTGTGTGATACTAAGACACATGAGTCTTGATATCATGGATTCTGGAGCACTCGTGTAAACTCAGTGAATCCACAGCATACAAATGACTGAAGTATCACATTGCAAAATCGTGAAGGAGAAGGGTCACTCACATGCAGGCAGATCAGTGGACCGCAATGTAACACAATAGGAAGTGTTCACTGATACTGTTTCAGATTCTACACTGAAAGAGTCACCTGTCACTTAGTCTAGTGTTAGAGCAGAGAAGAGAACACAATCATTGGAAATAGCTATCAGGTGAGAGTCTCCTTTGACAAATCTATTTCTGTGTGAAGCTTGACTTTCATTGTGGATTTTTACCAAAAACATTGCGGTAGGTTAAACGCCTAAGTGGATATAGTAATTCAGTAAACCAGATGCTTTAGAAGTTTGCAGATATGTATACTGCTATCACTCCATTTGAGAACAAACGCTGATTGTTCTTGAGAAATTAGTTATTGTTTATTAAAGTATGTTTGTATGCTGTATTTCTTATTATAACTATTAAATCAAATTGATGCTTATTTGTTCTATTATATTCTAACAAGATAACTGTTAATAGGTAAAACCCACATAAACGGAAGTTTTCTTAGAGGTATATCATTATCACCATCATCATCATCACCATCATCACCATCATCACTATCATCACTATCATCACATCATCATAGGCAATGTCTCTCTTTGTAGGTCGCATTAGCCTTATGCTTGGGGTCCTCTTGGCTCAGCCAACTGAGAGCTGGAGCTAAGAACAGGCAATACCACACACGAGTGAGGTATGAACTGCTTTCCATTGTTGTTGTATATGTGTTATGTCTAATCTCTCCTACCATGGGATCCAGGGATTGAGCTAGGTTTGTATGGCAAGCACTTTTGGCTGTTGATGGCCCCAAAGGTGTTAATTTTTTTTAAGAGTATAAAGGAGTACTGAGATTTGAAAGTTTGGAGACCACTAGATGGGGAAAAAAAAAAAACTAGAGATGTGGTAATGAATTGATGAGAGAAAGGAATTTGATGCTTCTTTGGAATGTTTATTGCTCTGAGCTCATTCAATCTCCTGGCTACTCTGGAGTCAATATCATCTCTACATTATGAGTAAAAAGACTTTGCAGAGGCCATTACATGTTACAAAACCTCTTCCAAGATTTCCTCTTACATTTCATTGTTTTCTTACTTAATAACATTTTATTCTATACTTATGTGCTTCAGTTTAGCTAAGAAATATCAGTTTTTATCTCGACTCTATCTCTATGTGTGGGATGCTAGCTGGATAAAGGAATTTAAAAAACTAGAGATACAATGGAAAGAAAAACACTGAAACACTTTCATTTTTTTTTAAAGTTTTTTCAATTTACAACTTGAATGAAAAGGTTTTCCAGGAAAAATAAAGAAGCAGCTTTAGCCAACAAGATCCTTTCAGGAGACCAAATGCATAACCATCCCCCAGGTCTCTCCAAGCTGCACACTCTGCAGAGCTCTGGTCTCCTCTGACTGTGTTCAGTGGTTACGAACGGTACCTGGTATTTATTGAGAACTTAGCAATGTCAAGCTAAATGCTTCTGTTCATGATCTGACCCAGTCCTTACAACTTCTCTGGGAGATAAGATTTTTGACTCTCGATTTACTAAAAAAGAAACTGATGATTTGAGAGGAGAGATGACCCAGCTAAGGCCATGTTAGGAATGTCTCAATGAGCCAAGGCTTCATCCAGAGCTGATTCTGGGACCTGTGCTGTCATCCAATGTGCCTGGCCACTAAAGAACTTCAGTCCCTTGTAGAATGGGTCCAAATGTCCCACCCCCTGATAGTTCAGCACCTTGCATACTCCTTGAGCCTCTGTAAAAAATTTAAAGCCAACAAATGACTACTTGAATGAAAAACTACTTGAATGAAAGCCAAGCATGTTTGTTCATGCTAATTATCTCAGCACTTGGTCTGAGGCAAGTTGGTTGCTGTAATTTTAAGGCTAGCCATTGACCGTAGCAAGCTCAAGGCCAGTCTTTGCTATCACATGAGACTGTCTCACAAAATAAAACAAAAAACCGAAAAAACAAAACAAAATGAATGCTAAAATTAAATATATACATAGCACTAAATAAAGAGTCAATTTACTTTGATTTTTCTAGATGTTTGTTTAAGGACTAGGTTTCATTGCTAGTTCTTCCCCTGCCCCTCCCCCCCCATTTAGCTGAGTCATCCTACTGTTGTTAGTTTTAGTTGTTTCTTTACTAACATTCTATACTCCTTGTTTCTCTATAGTATGTCAAATTGCTACATCTTATCTGACCTGAGACAGGAAGAATGGTACCCAAGCACTTGGTCCTGATGGAAATGCCTTCCATTAGAATACACTGGAACTTGTTACAAGAGGATATGTGATATGCCAAATAATCATGTACAAACTTCAGGGAGGTATAGAGCTCTTCAATTTACCAAAGAAAAGGCCAGAAATAGAAGAGATACTTTTATATTAGATGAGATGGGTTTTCTAATGAATTTTTTTGTCTTTACAGATGGATCTAATACTTGATAACAGCAGCCATACCTTACTGGTTATTCTTTGGCAATTTTAAGAATGTATTTGAGTCAGTTTTTACTCTTCCTAGACATCTACATGTCTCATGTTACAGGAATTGCTACCTAGTGTCTTTCTATCCAACAACAGAAATCTGATTTTCAGCCGTGAATGTCCTTTTTAGCTACCTGTAGTTATTTAAGCAAGTATAAGATTTAGGGTAAAATTTCTGGCCAAACTCCTTAAATTAGGAAACTAAAATTCATCATTCATTTATAATTCATTTATAAAAGGAGAAATGTACCAAAACAGGGCTAGAAGTGGCCTTTCTTGCCTTATAAATGAAACTGAAAAACTCCCCAGCTTACAATATACCCAGTGTGCAACTGAAGCTTTCCTTTGACCCATTGACATGACAGGGTCTGTCCTCATACACCACATCAGTTACTAATTGTGCTGCTGATCCTAGCCAACAGAATAAAGCAAGAAAAATAAAAAGGAGGATGGCTACTGAAGAAGAAGAAGACCTTGTTATTCCCAGATGATGTGGCCCCCAACATAGGTTAGAATTAATGAAAGAAAATGTGTAAAGGTCTCAGAACAAAAATGAACATTCAAAATGAGTTGCATTTTGAAAAATTACTATTGAAAACTGAGATTTTGAAAAAAAAAAACCCTAAGGAATAGATGATGTAAAGAAAGATGGAAAAAAGTAAAGTGGTTTGTTTTTGTTTTTTGTTTGCTTGGGTTTTTTTTTTTTACACTGAAAATAATGAGGCTAACTGGTTTTCACAAATCAGTTATCTTTCACAAACGATGCCAAACTAATTCAACGTGGAAAGTCTTGCTTAACTAACAGCACTGGAATAACCACTTTTTTTTGGTGAAAACAAAAGAAAAATCTCAATGTTTTCCATTCTCAATATAAAAACTCATTTGGTTGTGATCAGAGGCCTAATTGGAAGACCTTTAACCTTATAATTTCTATAAGAAAATTTAGAAGAAAATTTTATCACCTTAAAATAGGCCAAAGTTTCTCAGAACAACAACAACAAAAATCAACTACAAATAAAAATTGATATAATGATCTCCAGCAAAATTTTGAAAAGAGATATCGTTAATATAATAAAATACAAGCTACAGACTGGTAAAAATATCTGAAAAACATATTGGACAAAGACCTTGTATCCGAAATACATAAAGAGGGGCAAGAGAGATGGCTCAACCGTCAGGAGCACTTACTGCTCTTGCAGAGAACCCAGGTTCAGTTACCAACACCCACAAGACGGCTCAGAACCATCTGAAACTCCAGTTCCAGGGTTTCTGGAGCCACCTTCTGAACTCTAAGGGCACTGAACATACGTGGTGGAAGGACAGACAAAATACTCACATACAATAAAATAAAAGGACCCATATAAAACAATATAAATAAGGTAATAAAAGATTTTAACTAGTTAAAATATTTGAAAAGGTATTTCCCCAAATGAGACATTAGCGCTCAGCTTCCAAAACTCATCAAACCACATCGCTGGCTATGTGCTCTTTTTCTAGAGCATATGTAAACGTTAGAACTCATGAAAAGACGTTCAGCATCATTCATCAATAAACACAAATTAAAGCAATGTCAAGGTAGCGCTACAGACCTATAGCAACGCCTAACATGAGAAGGACTGATTGCTTAGTGATAACCTAGTAAGTTGGATGCTACTCGTACAGCACTCATTAGTGACGCCGTGGATTCGAGCATGCAGAACACTTGCTAACCGTCCTTGGAAATACAAGGTGGCACCTCTACTTTGCGAAAGAGTCTGGTTGTTTCTTGAAAAAAGAAAACTTTAAAAATTATCAGATAATTCAGCAAATCTATTCTACCTATGCATCTAAGAGAAATAAAAAGAATATATTTTATTTAAAGATTGATATGCAAGTGGTTATACCAACATTGTTCACAATGTCTAAAACATGGAAACAATACAATGGACAGGAAACAGTCCTGTCCATCGATGGAAGGATGAATAAACAGTAGCTGATCCATAAAGGACTGTGTGCTAAAACGAAGTGGGACAGGCTGCTGACTTGCACAACAAAATCATAAAGAAATCCAAAAATGTTTTTGCTGAACAAAAGAAGCCAGACACAAGGAGTATACACTACCCATGCTCACATCTGTATGAGACCCAAGAATAGGCAAAAACAATCTAAGCAATAGAAACTAGGAAGTGGTTGCTTCAGAGGAAGCAGAATTGACTGCACTAGGTCATGAAGAATCCTTCTGAGGGGAAGATAAGTCTGGTATGTGGATTTTCTTGCCACACTCAATTACCAAAACTCATCAAGCAGCATTGTTGCCTGTGGCCTGTGTGTGTGTATAATAAGATTTAGTATATAATAGATAGTAATATATATATATATATATATATATATATATGACAATCTCTCTCTCTCTCTCTCTCTCTCTCTCTCTCTCTCTCTCTCTCTTAGGTCTTTATTGATCTGCTTACTTTCCTTTCTTACTTCCTGGAATAAAGACAGCATTAGTGCCTCAGACGTCTTCTTAGACCATGAAGATAAAACCCAAGCACCAATCATGGCTAAGCAGACAGCAGGGATGCCTTGGATTCCTGTGTGTGGATCTGCTAAGCTAACCCTGAACTGAGAGAAATAATTCTCCTCCTCAGCCAGTGTCTTTGTTACTTGCAAGCAAACACAATTCCTAAGAATTAGAATCAGTAAGAATTTCCTTTCAGGTTAAAACTGCTTTGGATTTGCTTTAGATTATGTTAGATTAAAGTTGAGAACTAGACTAAATTTCTTTTCTTTTTCCATGTATTATTTATTTACTTAGTCTGTTGTTAGTTAGTCAGTCAGTCAGCTTTTTGAGACACGGTTTCTCTGTGTAACCCTGGCTGTCCTGGAACTTGCTTCATAGGCCAGGCTGGCCTCGAACTCAGAGATCTGCCAGCCTCTGCCTCCCAAGTGTCAGGACTAAAGATGTGCACCATCACCAACCGGCTTATGAGGACTATATTAAACTATTTAAAATTGGCATAACACCATTTGTTCCTTATATACAAATTTTAATGTATTAAAATTTTAAATGTGAACACACATTTGAGAAATTGTATCTGTGTGTGTGTGTGTGTCTCTGTGTGTGTGTCTGTGTGTGTGTGTGTGTGTGTGTGAGAGAGAGAGAGAGAGAGAGAGAGAGAGAGAGAGAGAGAGGGAAATTGTAGTAAAAGGATAAGATTTTGGATCATACCAGATCTTTTCAGAAATCTTTACTTAGTAATGTGGCCTTGGGTAAATTGCTGACGTCTTGGGTCCCCTATCTCTTCCTCTGAGTACAGGACACACAGGAGACCAGCTTCAGCCCACCATCATTATAAGGATGGAATGAGATCATGTATATGACGAATTTGGCATAGAGGTTGACACCAAGCACATGGTAGCTTTTTTTTTAGTAGAATATTAAATACTTTGATTTTGAATATGTCATTGATGGTACAGATAAGCCATCACAAGACAATCCACCCTTGACTATTACCTGCATAATACATGGTTTTTAGTGTCTGATTATAGCATATTATAATAGAGGTGCTGCCTCATTTCCTGTTGAATTTAATTGCAGTGAAGGCTGCTTGCTTTCAGCAATGAGTGAAAGCCACATATCCCAAAGTACGTCAGAGGAAGGTGCAAAAATTGCTATTTTGACAGAAAGACTCAGAAAAAAAAATGTAGGTTGGTGTCAAATAGTCCTAGGAAGTGGTGGTCACTAGGAACTGAAGATATCTGAGGGATTGGTATGTGTGTCCTATGTAGTCAATGGTGAAAGACAGATTTTCCTTGCCCATAAACAGGAAACATAGTTGGCTCCATCCTGAACTGCAAACCTGGCAGAAGATGCAGGGTCTACAGGATCATGGAGTTATGATGACCCCACCTTGGCTGGAAGCTACCTAGGCCACAGAGAATTGCTGAGATCCAATCTTGAGGCAGAATGCCAGGGTTTTAACAAGCTGCTGGCACAGCAGCCCAGTTATGTGAATTCCATCTATACGAGTCAGTGCTCAGGGATGCCAGGGAGTTCACTCACTTACCTGCAAGGGTTGGTGATTTCCTCTGCTGTTGTTTTCATAAAAGGAGAAACAGGCTTTTCCACAAAAGAGCCAAAACCCAGTCTAAAGTTGCTGGTTAATTTAGACATCTCTTTAGCAAGCCGGGAGCCAAGCTCTTTGATTGTGTTTAGGTCGTCATCCATGGAGGCGGAGAGGTCCATGAGGTAATACAGATCTACTGGGTAATCTTCCGTCTGGCGGACCTGCACCTGCAGAGTCTGCTCACCCCCTGCAAAGTCCCAAGAGAAAGGCAAATCGGTAAACACAGCAGTTCTTTGTAAGTAACCAATTTTGAGCTAGCTGGCTAGTTTATTTCAGTGTGACCTTATTAAGATGCATGGAATCTCCTGAACTGTGTGCTAACACTTATCAATGAATATGTCCATGTAAATCTCTCAGCAGTGAGTTTTGAAGGACTGAAGGAGGTGTATGTTGGAATATCTTATATCTCCTTGGGAAAAGTAGCATCCATTTAGATGGAAGACAAGCTGCATCTTTCTGTGTGCGGCTTTAGAAAGGGTGAACCAAATAAAGGGGAGATTAAATCTATATTTCAGTCCCTGCAGAAATATGCGGTAATGTGGTAGACATTTGAGACTTCAAATGGTCATCATCAGACAAGCTGTCTTCAGTGACATTTGGAATGCAATGAAGAGACAAAGAGATGTGTTAGTAATTCCCCATTTCCTTCAGATTGGGAAATGAAAATCCCAATAACCAATGGTGTGTGATGGGGTATCAGAAGGAATACTGGATAGCAAGGCACAGACATAGCAGTAGGAAGCCATACCATACCTGGTCTCAACTTAAGAACCAAGCTTTGAGGAGCAATCTGAACAATGTCAGAACTATTTTTCTGTTGACCTATGCTGAGAGGCTTATTTTGAAGTACTTCTACTTGGGAGACAGGGTTTTCGATGAAGGGTAATTGACATCCTTTGGCTAAAAGATTCACTGGGGTGTCACACCTTACGGCAGCTCCGGACAGGTGGGTGAAATTCTAAAGGGGGAAAAATAACAACGAGAAAAAAAAAGGCAAATCTGCATTTCCTTGTAAGATTCCAGACATTAAATTTTTATGAAATAAGTACATGCAAACAAGTACATGCTAGGAGCATCACATCCCCCACATGACTGGCGGTGATTGGCAGATGGAGCTCTGTGATAGCTGAATAACTGGGGAATTTAGCCAGCATTTTTTTTTTAAAAAATAAACCTCAGCCTCTTTTTTTAAACTATATTTAGTCTAATTCATCTTACAGTTTTTTTCCAAAGCCCATGTTATAAAATGTCTTCAGTAATCTGAGTATATCTTTTAAATGTCTGAGTTCCCAAAGTTGCTATTTTCCTGAGAATTTGTTCCAGATGAATATCTGGTTCCTGGATTTCTAGCCTAGGACTATCACCAAACCCAGAGAGATGTTTCCTGTGGAGCCATAGAGATGTTTCCTGTGGATTCCTCAAGGACAGGGCACCTAACATCTCCCTGTCTGCCACTCTTCTGCTTTTATTGGATGGTGTGTTAATTATAGCATCCCTGCACTTGAACTGACCTCTCAAGGACTTTAAGCTCAGTATCTTAAAGGATTCTAGTTCAAGGTCTTTTAGAATGACCTCCACAACCTGGGTCCGGAGGCTGAAAGAGAAGATGGTTTTAAGGTGTGCATTCTGTCTGGGATTTCAGAAAGTCCCAGCCCTTCAGGTCCATCCAAAGAGAAGGTGGGGCGGTGGAGGGCTCAATGGAGATGTTGCCACTCTGATCTCCAGAGCAAGGAGACAGAGCCAAAGCATGAACAGAACAAGTGCTACCGATAGGCAAAGCTGACCCTGAACTGAATTGACCTGAGGCCCTTGGGCGCGCGTGTGTGTGTGCATGCGTGTGTGTGTGTGTGTGTGTGTGTGTGTGTGTGTGTGTGATTTGCTCATGGAAGCCAGTTTGGTGCCTACTAAAAACCAAACTATACTCATGTCTTTTCTTGCCCATTAGGATTCTAAGCTATCACTACTATTTTCACAAACTAGAAAAGTTATACTTCTTCTGAAATTGACTTTCAAAAATACAGTTTGTTACCTGCCAATCAGACCTATTCAGATTTACAGCTATAACCTGGGTCTGGCAAACTGCATCCTCTCATGACATAATAAAGGCAAACAGTAGCTGCACGGGGCTTCGGAATGCTTCCTGACATAGTGCAATAGCTATCAGCTCTGCTCAGCCTTTGCTAAAAGAATAAAGTTGGAGGCAGAGCTGGAGAGATGGCTCAGCAGTTAAGAGCACTGACTGCTCTTCCAGAGCTCCTGAGTTCAATTCCCAGCAACCACATGGTGGCTCACAACCATCTATAATGGGATCTGATGCCTTCTTCTGGTGTGTCTGAAGACAGCTATGGTATACTCATATAAATATAATAAATAAACCTTTAAAAAGAGAATAAAGATTGAGAGGAGCAGTTTGTAAGTTCGTGTATACACTCAGTTGTCCTCATCCTTTGCACTGACGGCCACAGCTGTCTGCCACAGCTGACATACTCACAACTGCTTTTATTGTTTAAGAGGCCTCTAAAGTGATCTGGCCTTAAAACTTGATGATCACTTAACTAGCTACAAATAAAACCCTCAGTAGCACCTTAGGAAACACTTAGTTATGAATTCAATATAAAAACGAATTTAATTATAAATTCTAGTGGGCTAGAGAGATAGGCCAACAGCTAACAATGCTTATTGCTCTTCTGAAGAACCCAAGTTCGGTTCCCAGCACTCATATCAAGAAACTCATAACTGCCTATAAGTGTCATTCCAGGTGATCTGATTCTGTCTTCTGGCCTCCATGGGTAACACACACACACACACACACACACACACACACACACACACACACAGTAAACATAAACTCCAGATTGACACAATATTTTTTGTCTCTGCCATGAAACTAATATTGTCTTCTAGACTATGTCCAAAGAGTATATGGGTTTGTTCCTTGTTGAATATTCTCAACCCTGCATTTCGTATTTGACCTTAAAAGAGAATAATTGCCTTGAATTTTATTTGTGGCCTAAGCAGTTAAGGCAGTGTGTGGGGAGGAGCAGGCTTGTTTATGCTTTCTGTATGTGAGACAACCCTCCACAGATACATAATAAACAGGGAATTTGGACCCTAATATTTACAGCCCAGGTCTATCCAGGCGTCTAGATTCCTTTCCCTTTGCATGCCACTTGGTTCCTGCTGTTGACATTTGTAAGCCTTGATTGGCACTTAGATTCTTTCCAAGGGGTGGGACTTAAACAACCAGAAAGCCAAGGCTGTTTTTTCTTACTGTGAATCCTTTACACTACACATTGCTCTCGGCATCACAGCACAGGCTGTGACTTGGTCTGTCTTGCTATTTAGTCCTCACGCTCTCCACACTTCTTCACACAAGTTTTATTCTGATCAGACAAGGACCATTTCTTTAGAGCAGCAGTTCTCAGCCTTCTTAATGCTGCAACCCTTTAATGACCCCCAACCAGAAAATTATTTTTGTTGACACTGCATAACTGTAATTTTGCTACTATTATGAATCATCATGTAAATCTATGTGTTTTCCAATGATCTTAGGCAACCCCTGTGAAAGGGTCATTCAACCCAGACAGGGATCGTGACCTACAGGTTTCGAACCACCACTTTAGAACTTTGCTGTGCCCACTCTGTTCATGACTATATAAAAGAATTGGCTGACTCCTGAATCATAGTTTTCACTTCTTGAAGTACCTAGCACAGACTCACAATGGATCTCGGATCCCAGATGGAACACAACTACATTGTATCAACATCAATGTCTGCTTAGCTTTGGACAAAATCTCCATGGCCACCAATTATCCAGAAAGAATGTTACACCAGCAAACAGCTAGAAAGACTTTATAGGAAGAGACGTAACCAGATGGCTGGCACCCCTTTAGTCACAACACTGGTCAGGCAGAGGCAGCCACACCTCTGTGAGTTCCAGGCCAGCCTAGTCTACATAGTGAGCCCCTTGCCAGCCAGTGCTATGTAGTGAGACCCTGTCTCAAAAATAAAAATAAAAAATAAAGTAATTAAATTAAATGAGAGAATTGTCTAGATTTAATAAAGGATATTCAGTTTTTAAAGAACAATTTGGCAACCATTCCTTCAGTGAGTTGTTTCCAAAGTATAGATGAATCCAGCTTTGATCCACTGACCCTCACGTTCTTCTCTTGATCTTGTTTACTCATTCAACCCCACAGAGAGAAGCGCTTTCACCAGGATATTATCGGTAATGGATGTGGGAGCAGTGGTAGAAACAGGGTGATAGCCAGGGATTTACCTCCTGGGAGCACCAGGCGCAGTGAGGTCCTGTGAGCAGGCAGTCTGAGCAGGTTTCTGCACCACCCCAGGCACAGCCACCTAAGGGCAAAGCCGCAACAGGCAAGGATTAAAGCACTCTCCTTCATCCTGCTTATGGGACTAACCCTTCTTACTTGAGCGAAGCTATATAAAAATTCACTTTATAAGATTAATCCTCTGAAGGCTAGTAACTTACATCAAAGTTTATAGCTTAGATCCATCGCATTGGAAATATCTTACATCATGTAAACAGTGTCTCAGACCACAACCACGTCTAACTGCTCAGTACAGAATCACTGGATTTAGCCTCCTGTTCAACACCTGCCGCTTAATTTCAAAAACGTGTCTGTACTCATTAAAAAAGGTTTCTCTTATACATTCAGCATTTCTGTTCCTCCACTCTCACGATTATGACTCCCAGGTGGACGGCCTTGTTGTGCAACAAAACAGAAAAGCTTTCGAAGTGGCCAACAGGACGACACTCACCCGTCCCCATTGTTCAGGGACGCTGTCTAATCCTCCTCATTAAAACGCCCGTGAAGCCTTTGTATTTATTTACCTTGTACCTAGAACATTCACCCGGGGGAAATGCCCTTCGTCTGCCTCCTATAGTTTGTCAAATTGTCTCAGTGGCATGAGAGCCATCAGACAGATCGAATGAAAGATGACTGTAGGTCTGTTCTCTGAACCAAATGACAGTTTGTCAAGCATACGACGAGAGCGATATCTGAGAGAGCTTCGGGCTTACCTTGGACGTGATCATTCCTTCCTAGAAGTAGCAGGAACAGGCAGACCAGCTCAATCCCCATTCGGTTCAGTTTTCACTGTGCAGACAGATTAAAAATGAATTACCTTCAGGGTTACAAGACCAAAGCTGGAAGCCGGGAAAGTCTTTCTTGCAGTGATTTAAAAAAAAAAAAAGTAAAACTACTTACACTGCTTTGAAAAGTAACTTGAGCTGTAAATTCAAAAGCTTTCATTAAGACTGAAATGAAAACAGAAGCTACCTGGACAGGCAAAGCAGAAAAGCTGTGTTTAAAAGCAACTTCAACATGCCTACTTCCTCATTTACCTTATAAGGAAGTCAGGTGTACAATCCCCAGGAAGGTGGGGAGACTCGGTGCAGGAGACATTTTTATGTGTGTCAATTCTATTAGCTGTACTGTATCCTAGAGAAAATTAGTCTCTTTAGTGAAAAGCTGATCAGTGAGCTGTCAAAAGGCGGATTTAAATGTATGGTTCTCATACCAATTTTAATTTAATGCCATAAGGATGTGAAATAAAACACCAGAACTTAAGCTAAAATGTAAAGAAGCTTTTAAAAAAGAGAAAGACAACTGAAAATACCTGAGATTTTTGGTTTTCATGTTAGAGCCTCTGCAGAGAATTGAAATGAGCTCTGAAAAATATAAATATTATTTTACAGTCAAATTAGAAGTTAGACAAAGGAGAACAAAACACTGTCTATCAAATTATATAAGAAATATTTTTCACATGCCTAGAATTTTTGTTTTTAAAAGTGTATTAAAAGCACTGTATATGAAGATCACCTAGATCAAAATAAAGCCTCCGCACAACAGAAACAATAGAGAAGGAAACAATAGTAGCCAAGATTCTGAATCTCTGTCTCTAGAGCATTCTTCCAGGATGGTGACCACGCAGAGCAGTTGGTGAGCACAAGGGAGATCCTGTGGTCCATCAAGTACCAAGAGAATAAAACAAACAAAACATTACTAAAAACAAGGTAAAAAAAAAAAAGAAAGAATGAAAAGAAAGGAAAGGAAGGGCTTCCAGCTCCTGGCTTGGCACATAGGAATCATTTATTTGTTATATAAATGACAGCTCAAAATGAGTACATTCTACAGGTAAATCTGTGAGGTTCGGATCCCTCGCCCCCTCACCCCCACCCTCCCTTCCATGGCCCTTTGGGATTTGTAGAAACTGTGAGCAGGTAAGAATCAAATGCTCTGTCACTCTGAGCCATCTGACCTTAGGCAGGCTCCTTTATGTCTGGGCTCACGTCCTGAGAGACTATCTTTTGAAGGTGTGTTTCCAGGCAAGTGTGAGAAACCTGGAAAGAGAAGAAAATAAATTATAGGCTACTCAGATTTTTTTTTTCTCCAGAAGCCTATATTCTGTTTTCAACTCTGTCATAAACAAAACCCAGGAAGAAAACAGAAAGACTCCCTCAGCAAGAATTCAGGTTAGAGAGCTGAAAGAAAACAGTGTGTGAAATGTGTGCCCGCATTTGAAGGCTGGTGGAGCCAGGACTCTCTGCCTGTGATACATACTGCAGCCAGGTTTAAAACCCACCGGCAAATGTTTTCTGAGCATTTGTGCCACATACTTTCTCTTAAGATATACTTTTATTTTTAGTTGACATAACAATTGAATGCGTCCTTAGAGAAGGGTGTGGGATTTCAATGATTGTGTATAACATGATCAGGTCACTGGTGTATCTGTTACCCCAGAAACACATTCTCTATCAATATCACATATCTGTGTGTGTGTATAAAATGTATATCAATGCATATATATCAATGCATATATATGAAATTGATTATATATACATATATTTGTATATATATATACATACATATATATTTCTTTGGGGAATGATCAAAATCCTCTGTGATTAACTAATTTTAAATAATCAATAAACTATTTTTAACCAAAGTTGTCTTGCTATGTTTTAGAATATTAGATGCTATTCCTCCTCAAATGGCATCCTGGTACCCAGTAACCATCATCTCTCCATCCCTCCCTCCCATCCTTTTCTGTCTACACTCTTCTGTTTGCTACATCTTTGTTCTCAACTATTTACTTTGTGTGTGTGTGTGTGTGTGTGTGTGCCCGTGTGCATGACCTTGTGCATGTGGGTGTGCGAGTGTGTGTGTAGGGGTGTGTGTGTGTGTTTATGTGTGTGTGTGTACGTGTAAATAGTTGCTGATATTCATGTGTGATATCGGGAAGGTCAGAGGACAACTTTTTTGGAGTTGGTTCTTTGCCTCCTTGTTGAAGCAGGCTCTCTTTCATAGTTTCTGTTGCTAGCCAGGCCGAGAGCCTCCAGCCTTGCATCTCACCACAGGCGTGCTGGGATTATAGGTATATACACCCCACTACATCCAGCTTTATGTGAATTCCAGGGATCAAAATTATGTTACCAGGCTTGCGTGGCAAGTGTTATTGTCTGCTCAGCTGTCTCCCCAGACGGGTAGTTTCTGTTTTTGAGAAGGTTCTGTACTGCTTTCCCCAATGCAGATATTACTCTTTAAATTAAAAAAATATTATTTATTTTTATTTTATTATATAAATATTTGCCTACACATACATAAATATACTGTGTGCCCACTACTCACAGAACCCAGAAGAGGATAGTAGATCTTTTGGAACTGAAATTACAGACAGTTGTGAGCTGCCAAGTGGGTCTAAGATACAAACCAAGGTCCTCTGTAAAAACAGCAAATGCTCTTAATTACTGAGCTATCTCTCCAGCCCCAGGTATTATTCTTGAAGCAGACGCTATGTGAGGAAAATAAATAAAATAAAATGAAACAGGTGTTTTCTTCAGACTGCAGATATTTTAGGGTGGGTCAGTGAGGGAATGAACTGTGGACAGTAATACAGCTGGGTTAAAGGTAAAGGAGGAATGTTCTCCTATTTAGGGAAGTCAAGAGAGTTTTCTGATTCTTCCATCTGACAGAGTCCTGGATGAGCTGGGAAACACAGCAAAGCACCAAAGCTTGTGGAAGCCACTCAACAGATGCTTTTTAAAGGAAAGGAGAAAGGGGCAGGGTTGGGATGAAGAACATGACTGTATCTAGAGGCAGGGGTCAGGACATCCTTGGGACTGAATTTGTTGGCCTTTCCTTCAGTCTCTGCTTTACACTTTGTCCTTGTATTTCCCTTAGACAGGAGCAATTCTGGGTTAAATTTTTGTGAAGGGTGGGTGACCCCATCCCTCAACAGGAGGCCGTGTCTAACCTCTGGATATGGTTTCTACAGGTTCTCTCTTCCTCTTGTTGGGTGTTTCAGCTAATGTCATCCCCATTGGGTCCTTGAAGCATCCCACTTTTCTGGCATCTGGGACTTTCTGGTGGCTACCCCCAGTCTCCATCTCCCATTGCTATACACCTCTGTTCAATTTCCTGACCCTCTCTGTACATCTCACCCATCTCTTCCCACACCTGATCCTGCCCCCCTTTTACCCTCCTTCTCTTCTCTCCCTCCCAAGTCCCTCTCACCCTCAACCTCCTGTGATTATTTTGCTCCCCCTTCTAAGTAGGACTGAGACATCCACATTTTGGTCTTCCCTATTCTTGAGCTTCATATGGTCTGTAAGTTGTATCATGGGTATTACGATCTTTTTTCCTAATATCCACTTAGCAGTGATATATGCCATGTGTTTTCTTTTGAGACTGTGTTACCTCAATCACGATGATATTTCTAGTTCCATCTAATGCCTGTGAATTTCATAAAATCATTGTTTTTAGTGGCTAAGTAGCATTCCATGTGTAAAGGTACCATATTTTCTGTATCCATTCCTCTGTTGAGGGACATCTGGGTTGTTTCCAGCCTCTGGCTGTTATAAATAAGGCTGCTATGAACATAGTGGAGCATGTGTCCTTGTTTTAGGTTGGAGCATCTTTGGGTATATGCCCATGAGTGGTATAGCTGGGTCCTCAGGTAATATTATGTCCAATTTTTCTGAGAAACCACCAGACTAATTTCCAGAATGGTTGTACCAGCCTGCAATCCCACCAACAATGGAGGAGTGTTCCTCTTCTTCACAGCTTTGCCCGCATCTGCTGTCACCTGAGTTTTTTATCTTAGCCATTCTGACTGGTGTGAAGTGGAATCTCAGGGTCATTTTGATTTTCATTTTCCTGATGACTAAGGATGTTGAACATTTCCTTAAGTGCTTCTCAGCCATGGGAGATTCCTCAGTTGAGAACAATATCAACCAACTAGACTACCCAAAGCTCCCAGGGACTAAACCACCAACCAAAGAGTACACATGGAGGGACCCATGACTCCAGCCGCATATGTAGCAGAGGATGGCCTTGTCTGGCATCAATGAGAGGAGAGGCCCTGGGTCCTTTGAAGGCTCAATGTCCCAGTGTAGGGGAATGATAGGGCCGTGGTGTGAGAGTGGGTGGGTGGGTGGGTGAAGGAGCACCTTCATAGAAGCAAGGGGAGGGGGATGGGATCGAGGGATTTGGGGAACTGAGAAGGGGGATAACATTTGAAATGTAAATAACAAAATAACCAATAGAAAAAGAGATTGAACTTGAATTTTATTCTAAATAGTTTTAAATCTCATTGGAAGGTTAGAAGAAAAGAAATGATATGGTTTCCCCTCCTTTAAAAAAAAATCTCTATGGCCCTGTGCATGTTAGAATGCAGTGAGCCAGGCTGAGGGGTGTATAGTGAGAGGGGTGTGCTGTCCTATTTAGAGAAGTCAAGAGAGGTTTTTCTGATCCTTTCTGACTGCCCATTAGGAAAGGGGTGATCATGGGGATGGACATGGTGCTAGTCGGGACTAGGCTGTTGATATGTGAGTAGAGAGACACTGGGATTCAGGATAGACTTGGAAGTGGACTGTGTTCAAGGATTAGATGTGACTATGAAAGGAAGAAACATTTATGGCCAGAGACCCTGAGTGGCAATGCTCTTGACTGAGAGGTTATCGAGGGGAAGCAGCTTTCATATGGAAGATGAGCATCAAGAATATGATTGTTTGAGATCCCAGAAGATACCATGGATGCAGCCAAACATCGAAACCTGGAGCATTGGCCGATATCAAAATACAAAGTATAGAACTGGATACATCATCGTAGACTAACAGCTACGGGGCTGAAGATATTCAAATACAGGAGTTTAAATAAGATCTCCATGAAAATGGACACGGGTGAGGAACAGCCCTGGGCCTGGCCTAACTGTATCTAGCAGTGAAGGGGGCTGCACAGAATAAAGGAATCTCCTAAGTAACAAACACTCCAAGCTGGATCTAGCAGTGAAGAGGGCAGTACAGAATAAAGGAAACGGCTAGCACACACTCCATCTTGCCAAAGAGGAAGTGTCTTTGTTACAAAACAATTCCCTGACTATCTCTCATGTTTTGACTCTTCTTTGCTGGCAGAGGCAATGGATGCCTTTTTTCTGGACCTCAGGAATGTTTAAGTGAACAGTCTCTGAGGAGAGACAGAGAGTCTCTCTTTAAAGCCCGCGGGGAATTGCTTACTGCTTTGAAAGCTCCAGACTGTGTCTCTGTCCAGAGTAAGGGACAAGTGTGCTTACACCTTGCAAAGTTAGCAAGAGAGAGCAGGCATGCTTGCTGACTGCCCGCTATGAAAGGCTTGAGTCCTCTAACCCAGGATTTCTGTCTCGGAGCCCAGCTCTATCTCGGAGCCCAGCCTACACCATCTGTAGGCATCTCTTTCCTTTCGTGTCGTCTTGGGAGAACTGAGGTTGGGAGATAGATAAAAGAATGCGCTGACACTCTGGCCATTGCTTCGGCTGTGAGCAATAAAGTTCTTTATCTCTGACACAAACATATCGTGTCTCAGTCAGTACCCAGGAATCCCTGACAGGCTTGGCAGTACATAGAAACCCCAGAGACCCTTCAGCCCTTCCTGGTTTGTGACAATCTCCTCAAGCTGTACCTCTCTCTTCACACTGAACGTGTAACTTTTCAACATTGCTTTGGGAGAAAAGATCTCGCATCCATGAGGTTGCCCCACATGACTTAGACTGAACACTGATGCTGGTCTCCAGAGGCACCCCAGGCTCCAGAGCTGTCTACCCTCAGACCTCTCAGGTCACTGTGGATGAATTGGCATCATTGGTATCTGCACAGCTTTTCAACTGCCCCGTCTCTAGAATTTTCGCTGGGGTTCTATCTGCCACCACACACCTCTTCTTCTTGCAGGACAGTGGGACTACTCCTCCTCAGCCTCGTTTATGATTAGGAGCTCTAGTGACTGCCCTTGCAAATGGGATGTGTGTGGGGGCGGCGCACAGTATTTCAACCAAATGCAGGCATTGAGGTACTGAGGGGAATTGGGAAAACCCGGTTGGACTTGTGAAATTGAGTATCTTTGAATTGTATCGGACTTTTTCATATAAACACTTCCATCCCGGTCAGGAGAATTGCAATTACTTCGGGATATGTATTTTTGTGTTCCCAGTAGTAACCCTCTGGTGTCCCTCATTTCCAGGCCCATGCAACGTGGCCCCTGCTCTCTGCAGGCCCTTGTCTGTCTCCCACCTGCCCAGTTTGGCTCACTGCTCCTGGTCTCTGAGAGACTCTTGTGTCTCTCACATCCTCATTTCCCACGGATGTTCCAGAGCATCCCTTACCACTTGCTTGCACTTTCTGAATACTGACCTCTCTCCCTCTCTGCACTGTGAGGGTGGGGATTTTTAGCATAAATTTACATAAGGAACATCGATTGAATTCTTACTATGCAGCAGGATGGAATCGCATCTAGTTAATCTTTTTGTTCCCAGTGAGCAGCACAATGCGTGGCACTTCATAAGTAGTTAGTTATGTTTATGGGGCAGAGTAATGGAATGTATGTTTTCATGGCCTAGCATTTCACCAGCAACAGGGCAGTCACTCAAGAGATAATAAATGAACAGATAAGCAAACAAATAGATTGTTTGGGAGGGTGCAGAATACAGCCAGGGGAAGAGACATTATGCTTCCTGCTTGGGTTGTGATGAGAACTGACAAAAGGCTTCTTATGCGGAGAACAGAAGATGAAGGAGGGACTGAAGGGAAGACAGTGTAAGAGAGGGTTCAAGAAAATACCCCTTCCACCAGCTCCACATTGATGTGGTCTGAATATCGTATTCAAAGCTCTAAGTTATGGAGAAGGTTTGGTCTTGCTTCCTGAAGATTCAGTGCCCAATGCCCTGCCCTCAGAAGGGAAGGGATGCAGCCCTCTCTGATCATCCTACAAGCAGGGAACCCACTAGTTTAAGTGTTCTGATGGAAACTTTGTCCCTTAGCCAAGCAGGTCATTTTCTTCTGTATCTTCAGATAGTAGTCTTCCTTATCCTCAGGGGACAAGCATCAAGACCCCTGGAAGTCACAAAGGTACCAAGCCCTGTACTATGATTTTTCCCGTAAATAAGTCCCCAGATTTCATGACTACCCTGTTTTAAGCAAGCACACATACCATGCCTCTAACTGGTGTAGTTTGGGATGCGGCAAGACTCACGCAGATTTCTTTTCCTTTCTCATAGTTTTTCAGATATTCTGGTTCTCAACATAGACTTTAGCTACCATAGCATACAAGTTTTCTGTCCCTATGTTGAGAATTTTCACCTTTTCTACTTAAAGCAACTTTTTATTGCTCCACTTTGGATACCTAAGTTCCAGCATCACCATGTGTGTTCTTCAAAGGCATGGTTTTTTTTTTTTTTCAAGTAAAATAAGAATTTCTTGAATACAATTCAAGTAGCACCATGGCAGCTGAAAGCTGATATAACCAAGAGGGATAATGAGTAGCACATACTAGACGGATACACTTGACAAAGGAGTCATTCATGCCCTGGGTGGGAAGAAACGAGATGGTGCAAGATTTTACCCTGAATGGTTCACTACTGAAATCTTAAATTACATTTCTTTCTAGAATTTTCCATTTAATATTTTTAGACTGCGGTTGACTGTGTATAACTAGAACCTTAGAAAGCCAAACTATAAATGTGTGAGTATAGGGAAAATACTATATGCAGCTGTAGGTGGGAGATCAGGAATCTTGTAATGAGGGGTAAAGCTGGCCAGAAGGATTGGGGAGAGAGGCAGGAGCTCATTAGGCTAGAGGGAAGAAGCCTCTTTAAGAGGGATTCCACAGTTATGTGGAAGCCAAAGGCAGAGGAAAAATACCAAGTCAGAGATGAGCATCAGAATGAGGTCATCAGTAGTAAAAAGCACTGAGCCATGTACATGGACAAAGACTATCAGATCCCCAGGCTAACTCTGCTGAGAGGAAGCCATGACCCAAGCTTCTGTGGGCACAGATGTTCTCGTAGGTTCATCTCACTAAGGCTCAGCTACTCCTAGCTTTCCCAAGCGCCCCTTCTCTGTTGGAACAGTAAATCTTTAATAACAAATCTGCATTCATTGTAGGTGACTAAATCTTTGTATTTCTTACAAAGATCTTGCCATACTGTCTACACTTTCAGACAGGGTGGTTAAGCTTCCAGAACATGGCCATTGCATTTGCTTAGAGCCAAGCCTGGAGGCTCTGACTAACATTTGAGAGTTTGACCCTCTTCAAAGAGTATGAGCTAAGAGGTAGGCCCTCAGCTGGTCTTTATTTGGAAGGTGTAGGAGGAAGTTCCTGGCTTTGAGAATCTGTATTAACACAGTGTGACTCACTGTGTTTAGCTTTGGCCCAGCCATTCATCCTTATCAAAGAATGGCTATCTAGATCCTCTAGCCTGCCCTAGCGCTCATGAAAACACTCCTAGATTGGGAAATGTGAGCTAACCCGGAAGGGGAAACCAACTGGATCATGGGGGCCTTGATAATGACCACTGACTTAGGCTGGCCCTTGCTCAGTTATCTGCTTTACTTAAGTACCCATGACACATCTCTTTGTGTTGTTTGTTTATTTGTTTGTTTGATTGATTGATTTGGTTTTTTTTCCCCCTGTGGAAATATTTGATAGTGAGAAGTTAAAAGAAGAGAGTGTAAATGAAGGTCTTGTCTTTGAGTCTGCTGTGGATATACCTGTGTGGGTCAGCCTGGGAATTGCTTGCAGAACTCTATGGCTCATTTGGGTGTGTGTAACAGAGTCACAGAATCTAGAAGTGGATTTGCCCTGAATTTTAAGACCTTTAGGAAAATTGTTTTTAAAAAGGGATGTGTTTAGACTTCTTGCTGTCCTGCCATTGTGAGCACAATGTCTACAATGTATTAAGCACAAAATTGTCTCTTGATGTAGACCATACAGTTGAGTTACGAGTTATATATTTTTTTTCAATTACGGTAGAACACACATGGCAAACAAGCTACCATTTGAAACATTTCCAAGTATATATTCAATGGCAATGAATATAAAACATTAATTATATTATAATACAGTGGAATTAAGTACATTTCACAAGCTACACAGTCCTTACCGACATCTGCTTCAAGACTTCTTTCATTACCTTTACCATTAAATGACAACAGCATTTCTCTACCTCCATTGCCTAGAAACCTCTGTTCTGTTACTCTTCTCTGAACTTAACTATTCAAGATTCACTTTGTGGAATTGTTTGTTCTTCTGTGACTGTCTTATCTTAGTTAGCATAATGTCCTGACTTTTTGCTCATGTTATAGCCCATATCAGAATCCAGTCTCTTTGAAGGCTGAGCGGTCGGTCTTCTGTTGTACCCATAGAAGACATTTTGTTGATCCATTTAGCTAGAAATGAAACTTTAGGCTGTTTCTGGCTATTGGCTCTTGTGAACGGCGGAGCTATGAATGTTAGTGTTCGAGTACCTGCAGAGTCCAGAGCCTACTAAGTTTCTGATGCATGTGCTGAGGGGAACTTGGGTGCAGTAGGGAGAATTTCATGTCAGCTGTAGGGAGCTTGGGATCAAACTGCAGCCTTGCCCAGCCCTGCCATCTGTCTTTAGGGATAATGATGATCCTCCACACTTTAGTTTCTAGACTATAAACTAAAAATAACGTTCACCTTTTAGGATATCAGGGAAGACTGACTTATACTGCTTTGAGACAGATTCAGGCTTTTGTAGGGACTGAGATTATGGAACATCAAGAAAGGAATGCAAAACTGAAAATATAGAACAGATTTGTTAATTACAAGACAAGAAAGACTTGACAAGTTGCCAAAGGCTTGGATACTGCAGTGCTCTTGATCTGTTTGTGTTTTTTTTTTTTCCTTGACGTCACCTCAGGCAATTCACCAGAAATCTTTACCTAGAATCTGCTCCCTCCTCATCTGGAGCCACTTACAGTTCCCAGTAACTCCAGGAGCCTGTGTGAACTGGCAGGCTGTGCTTAGACTCTGTCCATGTCATGGTAATTCCCATCTGTTTCACTCAGGGTTTGTGCCTACTGTAGCTGGTGTTATTGAACACTTACCAAGTACCAGACCCGGCTACACAGTTCATTAGTTGGCTTCATTTCATTCACAACCAAAAAGAAAAGTTCCATAGAGGTGATTTTACACCCATTTACCAGATAAAGAGACTGAGACCTGGGGAAGCTATCTAAATGCTACTGCTACTCTTGGGGCAGAGACTAGAAGATAGCCCACGTCCCCCTAACCTTCTCCCCCATCCCCAGAGCTCAGCATCACTGTGCAGATAAGAAACCTTCATGGAATCTGTAAGAGTATCACAGGAAGAAGAGATGTCAACAAGAAGAGAGTTTTTAAGACGTACCTCTGTGTCCTAAGGTTTCTTGTTCTACTCTGGCCCAACCTGTACCCATCTATTCTTTGCTTTCTTCATCTTGTGTGTCTTTTACACTACTGAAAATGAGACAAAGCTGCTATCCTGGACCTCCTTCTTAGCCCTTCTCTGTTTGAAGTTTAGTTCAAATCACTTGAACAAAATGAAACAAAACATGCTGCTTGGCCTCTTAGGGGAAGCTGCAGCCACTGATGGGAGCCAGGCACTGAGTGCGGCCTGGAACTTTCTGGGCTGGGAGATGTCTAAGAACTCAAGGCTGGTGCTTGCCTACCACCTGCCTACTCTGGAGCCCAGCAGGCACACAGGGAACTCCCTCCGAGCTGAGCATTGGCTGCTTGAGTAGCCTTCCCCCTCAGAAATCAGAAATTACTTTGAAGTCTGAGCTCTTTCTGGCTTTTTACTTGTGAAATAAATTCAAGATGCAATTTCCCCCACCCCACCCCACTCCCCAAAAAAACCAGCGAGTAGAAGTTGATTTTGACTGGCCTCTGAGGAGATTCATGATGTGCTTTCCCCTAGTTCTGCCCCACCTCCATTTTGTTTTCTACCAAATGGTTTGCTATGGCAAGAAATTCACATGTACAAATAGACACTGAGAGCCAGACGATTTACTCTCAGCTTGCAAACATGACAGGCATTCCAATCTTTTTCATTCCAAATGATAAATTCAACCAAGAATCAGGATTCCTCAACTTTGAAATATAGATAGATAGATAGATAGATAGATAGATAGATAGAGATTTGAAATATATACATACATATTTATTATAATAATATTATTATATTATCTATTATTATTGAAACTGTGATAGACCAAGCATTGTGAGTTCAAAAAAATAGATTCTCATTTATTTCTTCTTTCTTAATTCATCAGCTACCTATTGAGATCGCAACCCACACAGAGAACTGTTCTGGGAATACAGTGCAAATTAAAACTGACAAAGCACCTGCCACTTGGAGTTTATAGTGAGAGAGACAAATATAAACACACAAAGACAAGAAGTAGTGGTAAAAGCTAAAGAAATAGCAATGAGTTAAGATCAGAGAACTCTCAAAAGGAAGGCCGCAGAAGAGTCTCTGCTAGGGTGTCATTTAGACAGAGCCCAGAGAGAAGAAGGAATTACATGGCTGCCATGGTAAGACTGTGACCAGGCTGCTGGGAAAAGAGAAGTGAGGCTGGGGTGGTTTCTGTGGATGAGCCTATAGCAGGAGACAGGCCATAGGAAGCCAAGAGCCCAGGAGCCACAGTCAAGAAATTGCATTTGTATTTTTCATGAAAAGAGCAGCTTTTAGGGAAGTCTTGGATGTGTTTTGAAGAGATCACTCTGAGTAGACTGCAGATCATAGGTAGAGTTAGTGTGAATGGAAGCCAGGAAGTTCACTGAAGGCTATTTCAACAGTGAGTGCCTGGCTTGGACTGTGGTGGAAGTAAAGTGATGAGTGCTTGCATTCTGCATCTATACCCAAGGTCGACCAGATGTATAAATGATTGCTCGTGGCTGGGAGAGAAATGAAGTGAGCAAAAAGAGCTGGAACAGTTATGAAGGGCCTACCAGGCAACCTCTAGATTTTTCTAGATCAGAGAGAAACAACATTGTACCCATCCATCATCAAAGTCATAGTGAGGTCTGATATATTCTAATGACTTGGAGAGTGGTGAGGAACTTGGCATTTTGAAGGGAATTGCATAGCAGAGCCAGAAGAGTCTAGACATTGCCGGCAAGTGCTCTATGGCCAGACTGTTCACATGTTGTAAAAGTCAGATCAGCTAGTGTCTTCAGATCTGGAATTTCCCAAGTACCTGAAGAATAAAAGAAAATCTGAAAAATTCCTTTGGCCCCATGATCTTCCATGACTGTGCTACTAGACTAATAGGGATTAATTTTGATAGAAAAATAGTCTCCAACTTTACTTAATATGTCAATATCTGTTTAGTATGTACACTAAAAATTATGTAAATATATATGTGTTCCTCATTAAACCACTATAAGGCAGGTGAGGTTGGTAATCTTATGCTAAAACGAATTCAAAATGGAAGAAATTCAAACTGTTCTTAAAGACAATTTATGTTGTTGTGACATGACAGAAACTTGTTATCCTTTAAAAAGTGGGAAAAATGCCAGCCAGAGTGTCTGAGATCCACTGAGGATTTATTACTCCCATTGCCATTTTATAATTTTCCTGATAGTTTCTGGTTCATTGAATCCTACCCATACACTTACACACAAAGGAAGAGGCTGGAGAACTGAACATAAGGCGGCCATATAATCATCAAACAGGCTAAGTCATATGTTGTTCTTACAATCAACTCAAAATGCCACTGAGCTATTCCTATTCATTTCTCAAGCACTGGAAGAAGGTAAGAAAGAGAGGCCAGTAAAAAGCCAAGGCAATCTAATTTAATGAATCTAAGAGTATATTTCCAGACTCAAAATCAATCTCTCTCTCTCTCTCTCTCTCTCTCTCTCTCTCTCTCTCTTTCTCTGATTTTTGAGACAGGGTCTTTCTGTGTAGCCCTGACTTGCCTGGAACTCACTCTATAGAACAGGCTGGCCTTGAACTCAAGAGATTTGCCTGCCTCTGCCTACTGAGTGCTGGGATTAAAAGTATGTGCTACCACTGCCCAATTCATGGGAAGTGCTTTGAGGGAGTCTGAAAAGCACCTTTATGTTCTGTGATCTCTGCTGTCTAATGGCTGTTTTGTATGGGGTGTCTCTTGTTCTCTATCCTAATTTAAAACCCCTCTTCTCAGCACCTCCATCAAGACAGCAACAGGCTGTTGAAACCAGGCATAAATCAACCAGAGGCTCAATAGGAATGTAACAGTAAAGTAAGAATGTGATTTTTTTTAAACTAAAGTCTTGTTGTGTATCCCAGGCTGGGCTTGAACTCTAAATCCTTCTGCCTTATCCTCATGATGCTGAGATTACAGGTGTGCACCAGCATGCCCAGTAACAATATTTTTGTACCAAGAAGTTCATTAAAAGTTTTAAAATTACGGCAAAAAATGCTTTCTGAGAGAAGAGAGCTCTCAACTTGCGAATATTTTGGAAGATGTGTGTATAATGCTGGATGAGAACAACATATCTTCCATGTATTGAAATGTTATAAATCTTAGGCGGTCATAGACTAAAGCTCAATAGCATGAAGAACACAGTTGTCAGCTCTTTTGCCAGCCCAGGTGTTGTCGGATTGCTGGACATCTTTTGCACAGCATTAGTTGGTCTTGAAATGATTTAGGGTCTAAACTTTATGCAACCAAAGATTAGGAGGAGGGGATTTAAACTGACACAATGATTTATTTTATGAATGTCGTTGATAAAAGTACCTGGTTTCCCAAACTGTGTCCTAAAGAAAGCTGTTAATCCTCACCCTCATAATGAAATGTGCCGTAGTTTATTTAATATAGCCTATTAAATCCCCTCATCAGAAAGTCATGGTGCCCATTAATCTAGTAAACAAGCCAAAAAGCTCCACAGGGAAGAAAATTGTTAATCTTTGTTTAATAGTTAAATAGGAACCTGCTTTCTGGGGGAAAGCCTTTTGTCTGCACGTGGTTTTTGGCATCCCTGAATCCCTTTCACCTAATATAATTTCAGCTTTACTGGAGAGAGAGTCCGTTTCTGAGATCACTGGGATTCTACTGAGCCTACTGTCAAGGAGACCTAGAATCCAATATAAGTTGCCCACACAGCTGTGAGATTTCATAAGGAAGCTTTGCTCTTGTCTTCTGAATGCATTGTCTCCTCAAAGACTCCCCAGACAGGCTTCCTGGGGGATAGGGTTCTCTAACAGAAGTTCAGAGGGTAAGTCTATTTTAGGGATAGTGCATATGTGACCTCTGAGATATCTCCAGCTCAGAGCCAAGCTTTGACTGTGGCTGCTTAAAAAGGTCAGGCACTACTACATTTTCAGTGTGAATGACCCAATTGGATTCCCTTGTGAAACAAGCCCCAAGCTATTCACTACTTACCATTGACTTTTACCCTCTCTAAACAGAATATCCCAGTTTTTGCTGTGTCAGCCCTTTTGGTCACAACATCATCAAGTTCTCATTTCCATCCATCTACTTATCTGATTTGCAAAGGCTCCAGAAGAGTAGTTCCCTTAAGGCCACCACCTTCTCTTTTTAGAATAGGATCCCTCCTGCCAGGTGAGGATGCTGGATTATATTCCATACTTATTCTCATTGCGCTGTCTGAATCCCGTGCTGCTGGTGGCCTTCGCCACACAAGTCTGGAAGACTCTGCTGATTCTTGGTTTTTTCTCTCAACAAACTCACTGGCTCTCCCTTCACTTCTTACAGTGACCAATCACTGCTTGAATTTTGAAGGTTGTCATCAATTCAGTCTCATCTTGGCATTTTCCTACAATGCTGTGGTTTTATCAAAGATTCTTAGAAAAAGGGCAAACTAGATCTGAATCCTTTGAGCGATATGCAAATAGTAGTATTGACATCAATTTGAAAATATCTGATATCTAAGAATCACTGAAGTATTTGATTTAGTTTTACTTATCTTTGAAATGAGACAAAACTACAGTTAAAGCAATATTTTCAGATAATTTATTTCACAAATATAGGGCTATCTCATTTTTTAAAAAAATCGACAGTCTGTCTTAAGACATGAAGTATTCTAGGTCCTGCAAAAAACTCTGAAATGCCAGTGGCTGACAGTGACTCTTGCTGACAGTGACTTAGTGAGGATACTGGCATCAAATTCAAGCAGTCTGAGCACAAGCATATGGTTAACCTTTGCGTTAGCTTAGCGCATGCCGGGCACCTTCTAAGTCTTTATCAAACTCTAGGGTGACATACATTTCCCCACTGAGAGATGTCTGGTGTTTAGTTCAGTGATTTCATATATGGTTTTCAGACAAAACCCATTTCCACGTTCCCTATTTCCCTATATCATTAACTTCTTCTGGTTTGTACAATATGGTTTTTACAATTAAGAAATTAAGACCAGTACATTGGTTCCCTGACATCCATCTTCATTCAGATTTCCTCGTTTCTATCTTACCCTTTCCTGTCTACGATTCCTCTTAAAACATCATATTACACTTATTGTCATGTCTTTAGGACATTTTGTGGATTCTCCCCATTTCATTGAAGAACAAGTGAGGCACATATGGAGGATAAGTAGCTCACCATAGCTTCCTAGCTACTTATTGGGAATGCTGGCCTCAAACCCAAGCAGCATTAGTGTATAGTTAACCTCTGCATTAACGTATCATTACCTTAATGGTGCAATTTCATGTTGAAGTACATGGTTCTTTGTCAGTTCTTCAGGCAGGTTGACAGAGTGGCATGCATAACTGACCTGGTGGCTTCACTGAAGTAGAAAAACCACACATATAGACAGTTTGCAACAACGGAACAGTAGGCTTCTGGTTCTTAGGAGTTGAAGAGCTTCTGGCCCTCATAGGAGGCTTATAAAATAGAAATTGATTCTCCTTCTGGAGGCTCCCAGTAAGCCCTGGGCCTCATCCTCTCCCCTAGCTCCAAAGGACCCCAGCAGTCCTTGGCTCCCTGGACTTGCAGATGTGTCTCTCAGATGCCTCCTTTCCACAGGTTTTCCTTCTCTGCATCTCGTTCCTACATGGACTCTCAGCCATTGAAATTCTGACTGTCTAAAAGATCTAGGATGCTGTCCTCTCAAGGAGACCCTTAGTTCTATCTTTTCCTGGCTTATATCTAAAAGACCGTTTTCCAAATAAGACTCCATTCACAGACATCAGGAAGTTAGACATAGCCTTTGGATACAGCCACTATTCAACTCATTACAGAGATTAGTAACTCACTTAGGCTTGTTGGGTGGAATAAATGAGACAAGATTAGATAATATAACTGCATGGAAGGACTGTTTAAAATGAGTCATTGTTATTATTATTATTATTGTTATTGTTATTATTGTTATTATTATTGTGTATAATACAAGTTCTCTCAATACGCAGGTATTAGGTTGGGTGAATATCCCAAATGAAATCATGCTACACATCTGTAACTAGTTAGTATGTCTACCAATAACCTTATTGTTGTGTGAACATTACTGTTCTGGTTCTATCAAATATTTTTTTTTTAGTTCTATTAGGAATTTTATAGGGCTGTTCTAACTCTACCTCTCCCTGTCTCTATCTCTGTCTGTGTGTCTCTGTCTGTCTGTCTGTCTGTCTGTCTCTGTCTCTCTCTCTCTGTGTGTGTGTGTGTGTGTGTGTGTGTGTGTGTGTGTGTGTGTGTGTGAGAGAGGGGGGGGGAAGGTACCCTCCATCAAGACTTTTTCCTAAGGGTCTGTGTGTGTGTGTGTGTGTGTGAGAGGGGGGGTAGAGGGTACCCCTTTTCCTAAGGACATTCGTCCAGAAGAGGAAAGCTCTTTAAGCTTACAAAGGGTCTCCTCATCAAGCCAGGGAGCAGGATGAATGCATTGCCTGCCCCTGCCCAGGCTGATCAACAAGCTACAGGAAAGCAGCTGGCCAGCTCAGCTGCTGCCCGCCCTTGGGATAGCCTCTGCGGTCACTGGTTGCAGCACTTCCGATTTCTGTTCTGGATCTTTATCTGAGAGGCAGAATTCCAGCCATGTACTGAGCACCAGGCTGGTCTCCACCCCACTGCATTGCGCTGCTCCTCCACCCACTGCCTCTGCTGCCTCTGTGGTCTTTTCCTGGCAGCCTCAGGACTCTGAGCTGGCTAGGGCAAATTCCTTCTGCATTTGTCAGAGTCTTAGAATGTCAGGGCAAGCAGAGAACTTAAGTCCACTCCATTGCCACTCCATTCCTTCCTTTCTTGAGCAGACATGCATTAAACATTCACTCCCACAAGACACCGTCCTAGGCAGTAGGCAATATGCAATATACCTAGCAAGTTCAAAGGGCAATGGATATGTACCTCTCAGTCTGAATAGATGCTTGTATAGTCTCTAATAATCATTGACAGCTTATGGTTTGCCTAGAAACAATTTAACATAACTGCTTTTATTTAACCTGACAGCTAACTACTGACAAAACTTACTGGGGCTATGATTTTGGAAGGAAAGAAAAGATTGCATCTTCATTTTCAACAATCCTATTTTGAAACTAACTAAATATTTCTATTATGACAACAAACTGATGTTAAAACAGCAGTTCGTGCAGCTGGTACCAAGAGAATTCCAATGTATTTTGCCCATCGTTTTATAGTTGATACAGAGGACTCAAAATGTTGTCTACATGTAACATCCTGTCAAAATCACAGAGGACACTAGGGCTGGCATTGAACCTGCTATCTACAGTGCTACTAAAGAAGCACATGTGTTACAGAAATGTACATTTGTTTTTCAATATTTCAGTAACTGTGTTCAATCTAGTTGGCTTTTATTATGATGTATATTTTATTTTAGAATTTAGAGATGTTTCATTTTCATTAGATTGTTAATGGGGTCTAAGGAAAGATAGTAGTTATTCAAACTGAAGAACCCTTTTTTGGGGGTTCCAGAGTAGAACAGAGTATTTGGTATAATGTGGTGCTGGTAATGTTTCATATTTAGAAAGGTGTAGTCAACTTTAAAAATAATTTTTTTTAGCATAAGTAAATTCCTTAACTCTTGAGGCCTGTGATTTCCAGGTATAGTTCATTTGTATTGCACATCTGTTAGGGTCTAACGTTTCTAAAGAAAAATATAAAAGGAACACACATACAAACACACACACACACACACACACATACAAACACACATGCAAGCGTAAGGGGTTTTGTATTACTGTTCACTACTTAACGGACTTGGATTGTTGAATTCCCTGTAGGATAACCAAAAGCAGCTGACTTTTGACTCTCTGTGATATTTAGTTTGGCCAATACTACCAGAACTTTCTGAATCATAAAGTTAAGAGAGACTCTGAGGTTTGAAAAGTTACAGAAATATGTCCTGACAAAAATTTTGAAGTTGAAAATAGAAACCCCTGGCTGGGTGGGAGTCAGGGTGGGACACACACTTTTAATACCAGTGCTTGGAGGCAGAGGCAGGTGAATCTCTGTGAGTTCCATACCACCCTGCTTTATAGAATGCGTTCTAGGACAGTCAGAGCTACACAGAGAAACTCTGTCTCTAAAGTCCAAAAAAGAAGGAGGAGGAGGAGAAAAGAAAGGAAGGAAAGAAGACAGACAGAGAGACAGACAATAGAAACCTCTTAAAGAAGGGCTCATTTTTTTTTCATTTAACTTTCTTACCTTCTTCTAGTATGACCCACTGATTACTGATGCTGATTCACACTTAAATATCCACACACCAGCTGATGAATTAACATCTTATTGACTTGTATCCATCTCTGGTTGTATACAACCAGGGTGCCCACCCTTCTGTCTGGTAACAGTACCATTTTTATTCATCAAGGTTCAGGAAAAGGGATATTTTGCTGAATAAATCTGTTCGTTTGTTGTTATTGCTGTCTTTTTAAATAATTAGGGACAAATAAAGTTGCTGGTGCTCTCTCTTTATGAGAAGAAAAAAAGTCACAAAATTGGAAACCGCTAGATTCAGCCTCGTGTCTCTATTGAATAATGGATGTATTGCTGAAAGAAAGACACACACACACACACACACACACACACACACACACACACACACACTAGAAGTATGATGTTTTTAAAGAATAGGAAGACCACATCATGGGGTTGGGGGACTGGCAAATACAAAACTTTCTAACTCTCTGAGACAGAATCTCTCCTCCCATTATGTCTCCTGGGAAAACAAATTTTATACCCTTATCTTAAAACCTGTTTCAGGAAATTAAAACGGGTGATTTTGAGCAAGCAATGAATATTTACAATTGCTTGTTTTCAAGGCCCACCTCCACAAACGACAGTTACACATCTTATACTAATGGATTGATTTCTATCACCCCAGCCAAAGCTGCCTATCAGCATCAAGACCTCCATTCCCCTGTAGGCGACTTAAGTATTTTCAATCCACTTCAAGGAGCTCAAGTCGTCTCGCCTCCCTATCCTTTTCTCTCAGTTGGGCATACACGGATCGCTCCTGTAGTGCTCTTACAGGTGGACTTTTAATCTGTGATGTCACCTCACAACCTCAGAACAAAATCTAAAAACTAGCGGCCTTACCATAGTATTCTTTAGGGCCTCCCGGAGCTTTATCCCAGTCCGTCAGTGACTTACTGTGTAAGCTATCCCAGAAAACTATTTCTTGATGACAGATTTTTATCCTATTTCCCAACAATCCATTTTTTTTTAAACCAATCCCTCTGCATATCCTTTCCTTTGCTGGAAATATCTGCATATTCCCACAGAGGTACTTTGATCATACAAACACTGTATATTCTTAACTGTTCGATTCAAGATCCAATCTCTTTACTGTACCCTGAGGTCATAACGCCCGTCCTATATGAATCCCACAGCTCTGAATATATGGCTTGTTTGGGATTTACTGTGGACTATTTTGAAGTTGTGACATTTATACTTCAACTCAATTATATTTCAATTTCTTCACTTTGAGAACCGAACACCGTTTCGGCCACATAGTAGGCATCCAATAAGCTTTGTGTCTGTCATGTATTGATTACTTGATTTCTCTGTCTTGCAGGTTTTCTTACTGTTAGCATGAAAATAGTTGAAACTTCACATGGAGAAGAAAGTAAAACAGAATTATACAACTACACTGTTCTCATGGCCACTGGTTTTCAGACCTGGGTGCCTCTTGAAAGTCTAATGTTGTAGCCTGTGCTGTTTGCTTGCCTAGTGGGAGGAGGTGGTCTCAGTCTGTCTCCTTCCCAGGCTCCGGGTAGTATGACCTCAATAGAGCCTGACAAGGAGACAAATGTTAATCTTGGTTGGTAGCAGGCTTGGCTTGCCCTGGGCCAAGCCCTTTCCTCTAGCTGGCTCTGGGCTAGAGACAATCAGATGTGTACCTGGAGGGTGAGTGGAGGCAGGGCTGGGGTAATAATGCCATTCACATTGCCCTTGCACCAAATTCATAGATCTGGAGAGCAACTAGAGGATCAGTCATCTACAGATGAGTAAAACTTGTGGGAAGGGCCAGATTGCTCATTGCTCTTCTGGTAGTGATGGATATCGAAATTGAGCAAGCTGAAAGCTTAGTGACTTACTGACTACTCAGTGTTCTGTGAGAGGAAGCTGTAAACTCAGTCCAGGTAACTATAGCCTGCCAGGACGTCTGTGGAAACAGAACTCTTGTTGTTACTGTAAGTTTGCTTATTATAACAATTGTCTCAGACATTTGGTACATAAGGTACTTCGTATCTAATTTGCATAAAGGCACTAAGTGCGCACCAGTGGTCTCTTTAGACCACTTCCTCTAGCGTACTCTCAGCTCCACTGAGTTCCATGAGCATCTTTTGGTTCCTGTGAGCAATAAGAGCCGAGATGCCTTTTCTAGTCACGTATGGTGGCTGATGCCCATAATCCCTACACTGAGGCAGGTGAATTGCCAGAAGTTCAAGGCTAGCTTGGGTTATAGTGTGAGACCTTGTTCCAAATAAAACAGTAACAAGAACAATTTTTTTTTCATTTGTTTGGAAAGGAAGAGTGTGGAGAAAGTTGGGTACATAAGGGACATTCTGAGGGGAGACGCTGTGATTTTACCTCTTTATTCAGCAGGAAAGAGTCTGACTTGGAGTCACAGGAAGGATAGATAAGGTAGATTTAAAACTACCTCTTGGTTTAGGTGTTCAATAACTAGTGGACTGCCTCTCAGCCTGTCAGTGGGATGTTTGGAAAGCCCCACTCTGACTCCACTGCTGCTGTTCCCCTGCTCTCCTCCACAGAACTTCCAGATCTCTTCTGCTCACTGAAAGAGACAGAAGCAGCAGCCAGGCAGGAACCCCTAGTAGCCAAGGATGGTGGACTCGATCCTTAGGCATATGTGTTAGCCAGACTTTCCATCCCTGTGGCATTTACTGGAGAAGACTAGTGTGAAGAAAGGCATGCTCTGTTTCAGCTCCCACTTCAAAAGGTTTCCATCCATGATGGCAAGGAAATCGTGGCAGAGCAGCTCACCAGGGTGACCAGGAAGCAGAGACAAGGAAGTTCTATACCAGCAGAACCACTCTTCTTCCCTTCTGGTCCACTGAGGCAGACTATTAGACTATTGGGTGATGACACCCGCACTCAGAGCCAGCCTCAGTCTGGAAATGTCCCACAGATGTGCTCAGAAGTAAGCTTTGCTACTCTTTGGGGCACTTCCCAGTCAAGTTGACAGACTAGATTAATCACCGCAAACACAGACAGTGGGACTCCAGCATGACAGGTGTGGCTAATTCAGTCTGCTTGTGTGTGTCATTCGGAACCTCCCAGGTTTAAGAGACAACCGCAGAGCAAGAGGTCAGGAATCTTGGAGGAGTTTGGGATCCTGTTGATTCACTCACCCTGTAGTTACTAGCTCAGTAGGAGACACCATTTGGTGTTTTATTTAGGATAGTGGTGGTTCTCTCCAAGCAGCTAACTCAAACGGAGAAGCCCAACAAGAGGCAAGCAGCATCTCCAGAGGAGAGGGCATGTGGATTACCAGTCAGGAGGCTTTGTGTGCCAGAAGCTGCAAATCAGCTAGTAGGACTGGAACCATCGATATGGTGTGGGGAGGGTGAGGGCAAATGAGATGAGAGACTGATTCAAAGCATGCAGATATGGTGCTTAAATCAGCAGCCATTTTGGAGTTTGCCTACAGCCAGTGCAGAGCCACTGTTATCACTGTGACCAGCACAGAAGCTAGTAAGCCTAGCTTAGACGAGAACACCAACAGCCAGTACGAAGCTGAATAAGTTTCTTTCAAAAAAATCACTCATGGATACTGCACCTCTGTGGCTGAAAAGACCCACGATGCTGTATAAACCCTGACCTTGTAGCCTGGTACTAGGTGTGCCAGCATCTTCCATACCTATCCAGCCCTTTCTGACCTCTGTGGTCTATACCCTCTTCAGGCATCCTGCTAGGTGTCTGGAAGGCCCACCAGCAGTGTTCTTCTAATGATGTCAGTGCTTTGGGGTTGGGATCTTATTTGGATTTATGAGATCTTCCCCCGCACACCCCTGTGATTCAGAGATTTGGTCTCATTAACACCTGTACATTTATTTAATTGAAATCAAGTTCAAAAGCTGAGAGCTGGGAAATTGCCTGTCTGATAATGCGAATCTACAAACCCTCCTTCCTGCTGTTTCCAGGCTGCCTGTAAATACCCTGAAAATTCAAACATCCCCGGAAATGTTTTGACTATTCTGCTCCTGGCCCAATGGGTAGTAATAAATAAAAATGAAAGGCACTGGAAGAAAAGCTGGATTAAATTTATTTGAGGCTTAGCAGGGCTCGGCTCTGGTTGGGGGTGTTAAGGACTGCTGGCTGGTCCCTGTCACGGCTGGCTTGACTTTTGAGTTCTACACCTGCGTCTTCAGGGTCAAAACAGGGATTTCTTGTCTTGTTGGTGATTCACCGTTAGCCCTAATGTTCCTGGGACGCATGAGTCACTGCCATTTCAGAAAGAACAGTTGATGGAAAGAACCTCTGGTTTCAAAGTAAGGCTGCTTCGTTCTACATTCCCCAACCCAAAGCAAGCACTGAGCCAGCAAGGCCCACCTTCAAGTTCTTCTTAGC
This sequence comes from Grammomys surdaster, assembly GCF_004785775.1. NCBI lineage: Eukaryota > Metazoa > Chordata > Mammalia > Rodentia > Muridae > Grammomys > Grammomys surdaster. Next base: position 6,610,355 of record NW_021604636.1, on the reverse strand, counting down.
ATTTCAGATTGATGGTATTCTAGAACACCTAGATAGATGAGTATTACAAAGCTTACAAGTATAAAGTTAGGGTGTCAGGTAGGATACCATTTCAGAACTGATGTATTTCCTAAAAGATACATTGCCTTCTGAGTGACTACAGGTAGCCTATGCAGCAACAGCAATCACAATGGGTCCCATGGCTACTGCATCATGCTGCCATCTCGAAACTGTCTGAGCTATCATCCCTCTGGGACGCGTTGGATGGCATCAAGCCATGAGATAGATAGACAGACTTCCTAAAGCTGGTGGTGACCCTACCTGGGTTACACACAAACCAGTATCACCAGCTAACTGCTGCAAGGTGGCTCATTTAAGGAAGGCAAATTAGATAGAGACGTGAAACCCTTATGCCACTACAGCAAGTCTCTTAAAACACTGTGAACATTGTCATCGCCTTGTGTCACAAAGCCTCCCCTTCTTGTTTCGCCCCTCCCCCATCCCATGCACCGGTTCAAGGTTTGCTCTTTATGGCTCTTGCTTCACAGGGCTACACAACAACTGCTCATTGCCCAAAGCCTTTAGGTGATTCTTAAGTTTACAGTTCACATACCTAAGAACTTACATTCTAGCTGCTCAGCTGAGACATGTGCGATGCTTGCCCCTGTGGCCACAGACTGAAACAATGTTTGCCATTCTGTTAACCTAGCACATCAAGACAGGTGTATACACATCTCATAGATCATGAATGCATGTGTGAACACACACACACACAAAGACAGGTATATACACATCTCATAGATCATGAATGCATGTGTGAACACACACACACACACACACACACACACACACACACACACGGCTCCCAACAAACAGAATGAAACCAAACGTGTGACTCTCGCAGAATGGACATTGCTGAATCACGCCATAGGTGGAGTCACTTTATCATCTCTTTACTTTTCTCCAGTGCAGCTGTTTCTGTAGCGTTTGTTTGTTTCCTGAGAAGGCTGATGAGAAACAGCACCTAGCTCACTGGGTGTCAGAAGGTAAACGCGGCTGTCATAGCACACTGCATGCTTTTGTTCCTGGAGCTAAGCACATGGTCAGAAGAAGCCTTTATTTCCTGCTGCAGTTTCATTCTTAACACATACTGAGTGCCTACTAAGTTCAAGATCCTAGCCAGGCTTTCCAGACTATATCAGGAGCTAAGGTAAAGCCTCTGTCCTCTGATACACCATTCAGAAACTACTTTACTGACAATATAAAAGACAAGTTACATGTGTTCGTATTTAACTCTGAAATAATAACTTCATAGCTCAAGTCTCTCTGGAGCCTGACTGCTACAGATATTTTGATCTTTTCCGTGGGAATTACAGTGCCATAGGAAGGAAGCTCTTTTCCATATTTTGTAAATGTGTGTAGACTGCAGCCCTCCGGCAGAGCGATTACAGTCTGCTCATATTAATTAATTATGCCTATTTCAATGCAGAAGCTGAGCAGGGATGGGCTTGGAGCGTCATGCCCACAGCCTGTGGGATGCTGGGCTCCACAACAGGGTTGTTGTTCTGCCCACTGTTGCCTTTGGCTCCCCCTTGGCATTGACACTTAATTGCATTCCAACTGGGTAAGTCTGAACCTGTCTGCTGAGCCTTCTTGGCAGGTGTGTAACCAAATGTCCCCGGGCCTCGCCAGTCTATGGGGGCCAATTAGATCTCACTTGCGCTCAAATGTTTCTAGCTGATTGCTGCAGCTGAGAAACTCCAGTCCTCCATGAATCTTCTTTCTCAAAGCCTCTCCTTCTGGGATAAGGCCACAGGAGGAATCAAACATGCTCAGAAACTGTTTGTAGATCTTGGATGTTCATGATTTGTTGGCCGTTGGAAGCTGTCACTATGTTGATACCGTGTGTCCCAGTTCCTCTGTTGGGGCTAACTAAGTCTTTCCATCAGCACTTGAGCTTTGGGGTACTGAGGACATGGAGAACTGGCGACCTGAGAGAAAGCTTTGAGTGAGCTAAAACTATTACACAATTCAGAGCACCAGGACAGCTCATGCGAGCCCTTACCACACATCTCTTATGTAGGTCCTATCTGCCAGCGGCATGAAGCTAACCCTCAGCCTTGGTTCAGCTGTCAAGTGCCTGCTGCAGAGCTCCACACTCTCCGCATCCCTCCTTCCCCTAACCATGACCTCCTTGCCTGCTGGGAAAAGAACCTTCACCCACCCTGCTTGCCTTTCATAGTTTGAATCCCAAAGCTGCTGGGCTTTGGCTTCTGGCTCTGGCTTTACTCTCAGCTGGGGCCCAAGTCCTGCTGGGTCACCCCCCATAATCCTGCCCCAACTGCTCTCATTCTTCCTTAGGGCCCATCCCCCACTTGCCAGATCCTCCTGACTAGCTACAAAACAAGATGATACCGCTTGACCCCACTGGCAGCTGTGCTGAGACTGGATGAATCCCAGGTTTCTGGGTCTTACTTTCCCCTAGCAGTCTCTCTGCTAGTAGAAAAGCCTTGCCCCTCCAGGAAGTGAATTCATTTTCCCAGCATTAGGTAGAATGAAGCTTACAGCATCTCTGCAGCAAGGCCATTGATTCCTTTTCAAATGGTCCTGCACTCTTTCCACAAGGGTAGTTGAATGAGCTAAAGTAAAGGTTGAAAGTTATAACTGCTGCAAGTGCAGTTCTGGGTGGTAAGAGGTTAGACCTTTGTCTAATGCCCTACAGATACTGTGGAATGGCTACTAACCATGATACTTATTACTATCTAGCAGCCCATTGACCATTAAGATGTCTATTGAGTTACGTGTGGCAGCTTATGCCAATCATTCCAGCATTCAGGAGACTGAGACAGGGGGATTGCTGTGAGTTTGAAGCCAGCCTATGCTATACAGTGAGTTCCAGGCAAGCCTGGGCTACATAGTGATTTAGTTCTAGGCCAGCCTAGGTCACAATGGTATATATAATTTCCATGGAAAATTTTTTTCCTAGACAATATCTGAATGGGAAAAGATGGATGGTAAATAAATTGATCAATAAGAAAATTAATAGTAAGATATCTGCAGACAATTGATTTTGGGTGATATAATGAGGCATCCCTGGGGAAGTGATAAAATTAGATTGAAGGAGATCCAACCAGGCAGAGCTCAGCGGAAAGAGAATTCCAGAGAAAAGAGCATGGAGAGCAAGCAGTGACAGAGGAGTCTCTGAGGATAGAGTCTAGGGAAGGGCAGGGCAGGACTCAGCTGCAGCTAGCAATTAGTACAAGGTGGTCATATCCATCATGGAGAACACAGCCAGCCTTGGGGCCTCCACAGGTCAGGCTCCCTGGACTTACTGATAGGTCACATGCCCATAAGGAGGAAGAGAAGATCTCAGAATCTCTAAATGACAAGATCAGACACCAGAAGCTCCTGCCAGCTCAGGCTCAGGTGTTCTGGACTAGGTGGTCACCAAGCTGTCTAGATGATGGTATGTCCAACGAGAAGGAGAAGGATGCCCTCCCCACCCTCAATGTCAGATGAATCCTTTGGTTTCAGATATTTTAAATTACAGTCGTGAAGCGCAAAGGATAGCTAATTCCACAGGCTAGAAAGGTCAACAATCTTGCAAGCAGCCCAAGGAGAGTGTGGTACACTCACATAACCAAATGTTTTGTTTCCCCTGATGAACTATCAGTAGCAAGCAACAAGGGTGACAGCTGGGGGGTAGGGGGGGATGACTGGTGTGTGTGTGTGTGTGTGTGTGTGTGTGTGTGTGTGTGTGTATGCACATTCTGATAGTAGTCTCACATCAGAACTTAAATCATTTTACTTAAGTATAAACCTGAAGGCCTGTTCTCATGAACACCTGGGATCCACTCTCTAAGGGCCTGAAACCCAGACTCCAAAGGGAGCCCTGCTGTGTTTGCTAATTTCACAATTCTATGAGAACCTCAGAAAGGGTGGAGATGGGAGAACAGGACCTTCTGAGAGCCCAAAGAACTTACAAATCCCTGAATGTCATCATGCAGTTATCTCTAAAGTCCACAACGTCCCTTAGGGGTTTTTATTGACAAACAGCACAAAAGTGACTCAAGTCTATGTCATGATCGTCTTTCCCAGAACTGGGAGTTCCCCTGGGCTGCTAGACTCAGGAGCTGTTTTTTTTTCTTCTCATCCTTACTCACACATGGTTACTCATTGCTTCGAGGGCATGAAGAGTTTCCTCATGGCCTCTCTACATTCTGTGCTACTTTGCTGAATGAGGAGAGATGCACAGGGCTGCGTCACTGTTTTCAATTCATTTTTCCAGTTTCACCGGGGGCCAAGGTTTTTGGTGTCCATATAGTTTGATTGCTTTCTGAATCACTGCGATCATATGCCTTGCAGGATAACTCATTCTTTTGCTTTAGGATATTAATAACACCCAGTATTAGTACTCGTAAGCAGAAGTGTAAAAGAGAACATTGAACTCCAAGAAGACTGAGTAACTCATGTCTGAGGTCTAAGATGTAGCTGAGATGGGAGAATAAGACGATTAGAGAACTTTAAGCCTTGGCAGAGCTTTGTTGCTTCAAAGAGAACTGTTCTATGCAGTTTTCAGACCCCAAAATCATTTAATCAAATATCTCAAATATCTATTATAAACCCAGCCTCATTACACAGAAGTATATCCATGTATTTAGTCAATAAAATATTTTAAGTACACCACTGTAGGAAACACATAGCCACAAGAGCTTTGGCTTTAAGGATCCTTTGGGTAGCTGGATAAAAAATAAAAAAATAAATCTCTGAAGTAGTTTGATGACAGGATGAGGTGGCATGTGAGATAATACATGCTGGAGGTCAGAAGAGCTCCTGCCTGAGGTAGTCAACCTAACTTAGAGGAATGCTTCCTGAAGGGCCATGAGCGATGACTGGGGGCTACTCTGGAACAAGGCACTTTGGAAACAGGAACAATGTGCACCAAGGAACTGTACTGGGAAGCATTAAAGTGTTCATGCAACCAATCAGGCTACTTGGTGAGAAGATTTGTCAGAGGCAGGGAAAAAAAATGTAGACTCATTTTGCTGAGGTAGAAGCAATACTGGGCAATAGCACCTTATACTCTGTATTGTGTTATTATGGAATCATAATCTTTTTATTATTACTTTATTATCTGCATGAGTCAGGCTGGAGCTATATCTCATTAAAGATTTCCCAGGGAATCTGAAGAGGAATTGAGGGCTACACTCATGCCAACTGAAGTATCATCATCATCCGTACTAAGGACTTACCCATAGTCTGGTGCATTGGACCTCCACTGAAAAGGCTCAGTCTCAAGGATTAGCTTTTTATCTGAGACCCTAAAATTAACCTAAGGCCAGGTGTGCTGGTACACACCTTTAATCCCAGCACTGCTGAGGCAGGAGGATCTCTGTGAGTTCTAGGCCTGAGAGTGAACTCCAAGCCAGCTGGAACCACATTATGAGATTTTGTCAGAACAAAAACCAAAAACCTCAATGTTCAAGGGATTCCTTCAGCTGAGAGCACTCAGTGGACATAAAACCACAATGAATGGCTAGTGCCCAATTAGAAGTTCCTCTGGCTGTTACTGTGTATGGTCCTATAATTACAAAGTCCCTGTGTCTTCATCTTTAAAATGTGAAAATGTCTTAGAGAGCAAACATTTAGATTCTTCTTCTCTCTGTTATGAATAAAAGCAACCCTATTTTCAAAGTTGAGGTTGGTTCTGCTATTCTCCATTTGTGTGACTTGATACTTATTTCCTGAGCCTTGGTTTCCTGCCTTGTAAGGACTGGATAACAGTGCCATTCAGAGCATTCTAAGTGTGAAGACAGATACAAGCAGCAAAGCACTCAGCTCATTGTGGGGCAGTCAGTGAAACACACCTAAACTTAACCTGCCTTCTGCTAAATGTTTATACTTACAGTTCATAAGGCATTTTTATGAATTTCACAATAGCTGTTTCTTCTTCCTCCTCTTCTTCTTCTTCCTCCTCTTCTTCCTCCTCCTCTTCTTCTTCCTCCTCTTCTTCTTGGATTTATTTATTTATTTTGTGTATACCAATACACTTTTTCTCAATTCAGACACACAAGAAGAGGCCTTTGGATCCCATTACAGATGCTTGTGAGCTACCACGTGGCTGCTGGGAATTGAACTCAGGACCTCTGGAAGAGCAGTCAGTGCTCTTAACCACTGAACCATCTCTCCAACCCCACCCCCTACCTCCAACATCTTAAGCTAGACAGTTATTCCGAGTTTGAGAGGTAAGAAAGCAGACTGAGACTGAAATGCCCTGAGCATACACAATAGTGGCCGTAGAGGTTGTAAGCCCTGGTCATCAGATTTACCCTTTAGCTACCACTTAGCTGGGATGCCTAAGCTACAATAAAACAAGTTATTGCATTTTTGTATAGCACAGAATTAGGACTCAATAAGGATGCCTCTCTTCTGAACCCCACGAAGTGGTTGGGTGATCTCTAAGCAAAATTTTTAAGCTGATCAACCATTTCTTGCTCTTCTACTGTCTGTTCAGTATGCCACTGTCATGTGTAACCAACCACGGGGCCCATGAGGGGTGAAGAGTCTAAGTGAAGATGTGCAAGTATCAGCTATGCATCAAATGTTAAAGGTTTAGTGTGACCACCTTTTAAAAAGGACATTGTCTATCCTAATCATTTTTAATTGGTCCAAATGAAATTCAAGTATCTCGTGTTTCTTTTTCTTTTTTTTTATGGCCTGACTTCTAGAAAATGTTCACTTGCATATCTGGCTCAGGTTTGTGGTTTCTGTTATCTTCACATTAGATAGATTTGCTGAGCCTAATCCTTTGTCTTTCCAGAGGTGCATTTGGCTTCCAGTTTCCTCCCTCTGTCAGGATGCTAATGGCTTCCTGAGTGGGGAGTGGTGTTCTGCTCATCCACTTCTTTCTAGCATGTAAATCTCTGTCTCTGTTTCCTCCTCCTCCCTCCCTCCTTCCCTCCTTCTCTCCTTCCCTCTCCCTCTCTCCCCCTCCTTCTGTGTTTCTTTTAACTCTCTTCTCACCTCCCCTACTCTCTCTGTTATCTCCATATCTATCTCCATTTCAACAGATTTTTAAGAAAACTTTCTTAGCAAGGAGTTTTGTCTACCAGCTACTGAGACTTGCCAGTGGCCATAGGGATCTGGAGGAGGCCACTAGCTGGAGGTGGAGACCAGAGAAGAGTTCTCATGGGTGTTTGAGGACCTGCCTCCCTATTGATGAATGCTACTGAAGTACATCCTATGAACATACACTGTAAAGCTGTAAATTGTAAAGTCTGCCTGAGACTCCGTGTGGGACCCAGCCTCAGCTGTCCACAAAGACCTGCTCGATGAGAGGGTATGTGGTAAACTGGACTGGCAGTTGCTAGCTTTTGACATGTGTCATGTTCAAGGCTGGAAAGTCCCCTCTTTACATAGATGAGCTATAGAGTCACATGGGGACTAGTGCTCATCCAGTGACACTATCTATCCTTCAGGACAGCTATGTCAAACTCCTGCTTTTTGTGACCACCATTTAAGTAAAACAACAGTCAGTTGGGTTTGCCTTTGAGGAATCCTTGGTGAGCATATCACTAAGGGAGTCTCAGAATAAAAGATGCTGAGTGCCTATGGGTCTCCGGCTGACAAGGGGAATGGCACAGATGGCTGACATCTTTCATGAATCCATCTCATAGCACAGCATTTATTCTACAAGGACATGCACTAATCATTTACTAGAGTGAACCGAAATCCCCAAATAACTCAGGCAGAAAAAAATAATAAGAGTGCTGAATACCTGGGTTATTTATAGACAGGTCTGCATTCCAGCTACCTGAGTCAGGCCCCCTGGGAGAATGTTTCCTTATTCTGCAGTTAACACAGGAAGATTTTGATCTGGGTCATATGCTGAATGCTTGTACCCCCTTCACCAATTCTAAAGTGCACAAGGCCTTATCCAGTCAGGGCAAAAAAGCGTAGATAAGCAATATAACACTCACTCAACACAGTCTTTGTTCTTTCTGGCCTCTCCTTGTGCAAATACAGCTTTTAGAGCTCTTGAGATTTGAACTGCCCACTTATGTTATTGATAATGATTCCAGAAAAATGCCAGCCCCAGAGTGATCCTGTTTCTCTTGCATCAGCCTGCATCTTTACTGAGTGCTGTCTGAAGGCAGCAGTCTCCCTGTTACCTAGGTTATGAACATGGTGGAAATGACCAGATGTAACTGCTTGGTAATTTATAATTCACCTGTCTAGAGTTTTTAATCCTTATGAACAGCTTCATTTCTAAGATGCTATCTGTTCTGCTAACGGCCTAGTGAGGTCAGAAGAACAAGCATTATCATCGACGTTCAAAAGATGAAGAAGTGGAGTCCCGGGAGGCTAACTCTGTGACTCATCTAGATGGCAAGATCAAAGTGTTTCCAGCTCCCCAAAAGATTGCTCCTATTACATCTAAAGCACGGAGGCTCTGAAGACCTCCAGCACACCTTACTAAGAGGAGGTCAACTCCACTATAACACGGTGCAATATGATATAGCCTTATTGGGTCCATAGGAAAACAAAGACTTGCTAAAACATCTGCCATGCTTGTATTGATCCTATTCCCAAATCTCAGTCATTATAACATTGATTTTTTTAAAAATCTAAGCAAACAAAACCAAAGAATTTTTTTGATAGTTGCCAATATCCTTGAACAGCATGAGAAAGGTTTCATTTTCTCTGAAGGAAATTTTTTTTTCCTCTATAGGGTATTTTGTTTCTCTCTATGTAGACATTTAAGCAAGAAATCACAGGCTATCAAGCAGGGCTAGCCAAACTTTGAAGTTTGAAGGTGCTCTTTCTTGTGTTTGAGCTGTACAATGGGAAAATGTTTCTGTTCCCGTATAGTGTGTATCCGGAAAGGGGTAGACAATGAATTATTGAAGATATATGATAGGTTATACTATAGACAAAAAGTGTGAAGGAAAGCTAGGTGTGGTGGTACATGCCTTTAATCCCAGAACTCTGGAAGCTGAGGCAGGTGAATCTCTGAGTTTGATGCCAATCTGATCTACATGTCAAATTCTAGGCTAGCCAGGGCTACATAGTGAGACTCCATCTTTAAAAATAAAATAAATATGCCTATCATGAAAAGAAGACAGAAATCCAGTCCAACCATTTGATAATATTCACTCATTACACAGAAAAGGCTGCGAATATAGCCCGAGAAGATAGCACCAGCTTATTGCGTGCATGGTCCTGGGTGCAATCCCCTGCAAAAACAAGCACTAAATAGAATTTGCTCTCTGCCTTTTTTGTCTCCATCCTGACCATGCATCCAAATGAAAACACCCCTCCCAAATTTCAAATGACTCAGAGTTCACCCTATGTTACAGAGAGTGCCAATCCACACGTATGAGCTGAGAACCATGAACCGAACTATCAAATTGCTTTGTTGCTGTGGCCCCTTACCTGCTCTGCTTTTCTCAGCCTGTGTCAGCCACCAGTGTTAGCCACTGGCCCACATTAACTGTTTGCTTCATTCCTTCCACCCAGTTATACTGCTCCTTTCCTGCCCTGAGCCTTGAACTCTCATCCTATATATAGCATCTGTAGCAATCCTACACACTTACTATCCCAAGCCACTTTCCCAGTGTCAAGTATGCTGAGGGTTCCACAGGGTTCCCCCTCCAGGAGGCACCTACAGCAGCAAGAGGAAGAGGAGGAAGATGGGGTCCTCGACTCCTACATCCACCCAGAAAGTCCCTTGTCCATCAGAATTAGGCATATTGCCTTCATGTAGAATTTCCTTCTGCACACTGACCTCAGCCACAACTCATGTCCTCTCGCTCTATAACCCTCCTACCTGGGCAGGTTCAACACCCCTTCCCACAAGGTAAAGGCCATCACAGTGGGATAAGGCTTCGACTTCTACAGAGCCCCAGAGAGCACCATCCTCTCCAACTGCTGCTGTCTCACCCTGTCTACACTGCCTCGTTGTTCAGAACCCAGCTATGGAACTCTCCCAGGCTGCTGTGCTTACTGAACCTAATCCTTCTTCATGCCTGCTTGCCCTTTAGCCATCCCTGGTCCCCCATTCCTGGAATGGAATCCTCTCTTTACCGTCCCTGAGTGGTAGCACCTGCTATGACCTGATGCTGATTATGTATTTAGTTGCTATTCCTCTCAACACCAGAATTATAAGCTCTGTAAAGATGAGAGTACTGTCTATTGTATTCCTGTTCTATCCTCAAGCATCTAGCATTCAGTAAAATAGTGTTTGGTGCACTGGAAAATATTCATTGTGCTTGCTAGTTTTGCCTTATTTTGTTTTGCTTTGTCTTTACACAGACTAACGTCATCTGAGAGGAGGGACTCTCAACTGGGAAAAATGCATCCAAGTATCCAGCTACAGACATGCAAGGCTGGAATACGTTTTCTTCGTGGTTGACGGTGGAGGGCTCAACCCATTGTGGGTGGGGATAGTCTGGGTTCTATAATAAAGCAGACTGAGCAAGTCATGAAGAACAAGCCAGTCGGAATTTCGTTGTGGCTTCTGTGTCAGTTCCTCTCCAAGTCCCTGCTCTGAATTCCTGTTCTGACTTAATGTGGCAGAGAAAGTGAAATTAACTCTTTCCTCCCCAACTTGCTTTTGGTCATAATGTTCCATTACAGCAACTGTAACCCTGACTAAGATGCTCATTAATTATTTATGGATAATGAATGGATGGATGAGTGGACTGACAGACAGACAGATGGATGAATAGATGGATGGAGACTGCCAGATGGTCTTTAAAGTTTCCAAGACTCCCTGATCTATCTTAAGTATACCTCTCCTGTTTTTACACATTCTGACCAAATTCACGGTTCAACTGTCCCAACCCCCTAACAGTGTTGTCTCACCTGGTGGACTCTTGTCCCTGGAATGCCCTTCTTTCTCCTGCCTGGTATAGCAGATGTCATTCAATTACTAGTCCCCCGCCTGAAGTGTGTTAGCCCCCATCTCTATATGTGAATGCACGGACACCTTGGGCTCACCAGGTCTACTCCATGCAGGATGGTACCTTTAGTGTCCTATGTGTTTAATGACATCAGAGCTAGGATGAAGGAAACAGTGGGTGGCACCCAATAGCAGCTCCTTCCCTTCTGCTGTGTTGAGTGGCAGTCTAATTGATCTGTGGATGTTGCTAACTCACAGCAGTGTGACTTTTGTCTTCCACGGGCAAGGTCTGCCAAGTCCGTTTTAGCCTGGCTTTGCCTTCTGCTCTTGAACACTTTCAGCAGCACCAAGAAGCCCCTTCTAATTCCTCTGTTATTAGTCTCCCTGCCTGAAGTGCTCACACTTCTGCAACTAGCTAGTCTCCTTGACTTGAGCTTAAATAACTTTTTTCCAGAACTGAAGCAAGTGCTTCTCAAGGTGTGTCTGGTGCTCCTGGTCCTGAGAGCAGGTCTGTGAGGGAAAGATTCCAGCAAGATTGTGTTCCACATGTTAAATGGTCTGTGGTGTTCTTCAGGAAAAACACCTGGCATCATTAAGTTTATATATATGAAACTTTCAAATTTGCAGAGTGTGATTATATAATATTTTCATGAGTGATGAAGATGTACAAGAATGTTTATGAAATACATAAGTTGAGGAACGACCTGCTGAAGGCATCATGGTGCACACACATAGAGATGAGATAATACCCAGTGACATATACACCACTGTGCAAGTACAGTCACCTGGGTATGTTCTTTACATACTGGACCCAAATCCCACTCCACTTTCCATCCCTTATCAGGTTCACAGTCTTAGGATTTTACTGCTGTGAAGAGACACCATGACCAAGGCTACTCTTATAAGATCAATATTTAATTGGGGCTGGCTTACAGGGTCAGAGGTTCAATCCATTATCATCAAGGTGAGAGCAGGCCAGCATTCAGCCAGGCATGATGCAAAAGGAGCTGAGAGTTCTAGATCTTCATCTGAAGATTGCTAGTAGAAGAGTGATTTCCAGGCAGCTAGGATGAAAAAAGGTCTTAAGCCCACACCCACAGTGACACACTTCCTCCAACAAGGCCATACCTCCAACAAGGCCACACTTCTTCCAACAAGGCCACACCTCCTCCAACAAGGCCACACTTCCTCCAACAAGGCCACACCTCCTCCAACAAGGCCACACCTCCTAATAGTGCCACTCCCTGAGTCAAGCATATACAAGCCATTATACCCACTATAGACAGAGCAAGAGTCTGCTAAATTCCCACAGCTACTAATGTGGCGAGTAAGGTCTTCACAGCCCCAGATCTATCCTTTTCAAGCTACTTCCTGCAACCCTACTGTGATGGAGCACGACACATGGACCCCTGTAATCGCTGGCTGTTGCAGCAAGCTCTTTCCATGCAGCATTCCACTCAAAGCCCTCAGTAGCCTTGTGGAGCAAGAGTTGTAATTGACATCTCAATCACCTTGGTAGTAAGTAGTCTGTCTCTATGTTATCTTTCTATTCCTGAGAGCAACAACAACAAAAAATTGTCATAGGACCCATTAGCACTCTCCTGGATACCTATTAAGGCTTCCATCTAGTTATTCCTTTGCAGAGATTCCTTTGAGGATGAAGGATTGTAGGGAAAGCCTTTCACCCAACTGCTCATCAGCACAGGATCAGTTTCTGTGTTTGGAAAGGGATGGCGTTATTTATACTCACTTTCCTGCAAGAGCCAGCTAGTTCTCTAACTGGATTGGTTACAAGTGGAGCTGTTACCCAGGGGGCCTAGCTCTCCTTCAGTCTCTCCCACCTGATGACTTCTCTTCTGCTGGCTATACCAGTATAAACTGAGTTGGGTGATGCTATCTACCAGGTTTTGAGGCCACCCAAGGTTCTCTCACCTGAGGTTGGACTTTCAGCCATCAAAGCTGTGAGCCACCACCTCCACTCCCATTTATTTTATAAAGCACTGGTCTGAGTTTCAGCAATGTGAAAAGCTGAAGCATGAAGTAGCCTAAACCCCTCGTTGTCTACGTCTTCAGTACGAAGGGTGCCGGACGACAGTGTTACCCAGGGCTAGTGCATGGCCAGAGCAGTTGTAGGTGGCAGAGCATTCCCAGGTGTCTGTATCACTGACAACCCCTCAAGGGGGTAACAAATAGGGTCACCTAGCTTGCCCTCCACCATGCTGGGCATCATTACTAGCTGATGGACACCACCCCTCAAAACTAGGTGGGTAATTTTCAGCAGAGGAACCAACTGTAATTCATGGGTGAATATCTGAATTGTGAAAACAGGAAACTTTTGCAAGACCTGGAAAACTATGTTGGCAGATGTTTAGCATGGACGTATATGTCTGCAATCTCATGACTTCCAAGGGGCATCAGGGCTGGTGCTGTGGGGACTGAGTCTCCTTTGGGAAACACATGGACCCAAAGTAAGGCTCAGTCCCCAGGGTAAGTTTGGAGGCACCTGGAAAGGGTGAGAAAAAGCCAGGCCGTGGAGCCAGCAGAGCCAGTCTGACCTGCAGTTCTCCTATCCTGCCACACCCTCTTTGAGCCTTGGGTTTTTGAACTGTGCAGTTCATATATAAACAATAATTCAGAATATTTTAAAAGATCAACTGAAACGCCCACTTAGAGTGTAGACTGTGGAATGCTAAAAAAACATGAACTGCGGTTTATGAGATGGCTTTCATCTGAGTCAGATCACCTGGGTTAGGCCCAGGACTCCATTAGAACGACCAGCCTCTCCAGATGTTGGCTGTTAACAGCTGCATCTCCTGTGTTCATGTTGGTGTCAGCTGTAACAGCTGCACCTTCTATATTTATGTTGGTGACATAGAAACAGCAGAAGCTGCAGAGGGAAAAGCCATGGCTCTTAGGGATCTGAAGTAGTTTATAATCTTACGCAGAGCAACAGACTTGTAGACAGACATTACACCTGAATTACAGAAGGTCAGCTCAGACTGAGGGAGAGGGAGATGGAGAGGAAGTGGGTATAGGAGAAAGGGAGGCTGGGGTGGGATTTTAGCAATCTGGTCAGAGCTATCACTCATGTGGTCCTGTAGTGGCCCAATGGGTGGGAGGGAGTCCCTGAAAGATTGGAGAAAGCATGCTCCTGCAGAGGTAACTTGGTGGCGGGCTGTAAAAGTTCAGACAAAAACTGCTCTGAAATCATGGAAACTGCAGGGCTGCCATGCTGGGACTTCTAATTGGAAATTGAAATGGTTCTAGGACCATGGAGAATAGTGATGTCTTTCAAAACTCTAGAAGGTGATCTGTAAATCAGACTCGTTATAGATTTGCATTGTATTTATTAAGACTGTCTTATAAGCAACTGAAAATTGAGTCTCTGGGAAGAAAACGGCTCTTGTTTTCCATGCACCAAGGGTGCGCTCTGTGGACTCAGTCCCTTTTGCCTGAACTCTAGCAGAACACACAGGTCTTGGTGATTAACCAGAGCTCGCTCTTCTCTTTCTGCTGCTACCTGCCCATCTCAGAGGAAGAGGAAAGGACTGGTCATGTTTTTCTCAGAAAGAGAGCCCTGGTGACAGCCAGTCTCAGCCTGGTGGAGCCTGTACGAACTCGCCTCTGTGAAAGACTAACCAACCTTTACCTTCCTTTCAACCCTTCGGATGCTCCTGCTTCTTCACTGCTTTCTTTGTATTTCTTTTTAAAAGAAAATTTAAGACAACAAGATAATATAGTTTAAAAACCAATTTGAAAGGTGGCACTTCAAGAGTCTCTTTGCAAACAGAGTCCTCTCCTTAGGCACCCTGCCTGTTCTAAGTGTTTGTGTTCAGCAAGGAATCAAATTAGGCCTTTCCTGAAGCTTCCAGGCTGAAGGGGAATCCCACACCTTTGGGAAAGGAAGTGAGGTCATGTTGAAGAGATGTTGTCACACCAGAAAGGGGAATTCTGGAGAAAGTCACCTGTGGATAAGACAGCTTTCTCCTCCCAAGGGTGTGTCTCTCCTGGTCTTGCTTCCTCATCCTTCAGCATCAAAGAGCCTACATACTCTGGACACTTGGGAAATGTGTTCTGTTGCCCTTGGATGCTTCCTGCCTTAAGCCAATGCCCCAGACCAGGGACTGCCTGATCAGTCATTATGCCTAGCACTTAGCACATTGCCTTGCACATAGATGAATGACTTGCAGGGGTTTATGCATACATGGCAGGGCTCTCTGACAGATAACCAGTGAGCTTAGCTAGATATACAGAGACCTGGGGCGGGTGTGAGGATGGGGCACGGTGTTGTTCTCTCTCTCTCTCTCTCTCTCTCTCTCTCTCTCTCTCTCTCTCTCTCTCTCTCTTTCTTATTGTTTGTCTGTTTGGTGTTTGGGGTTTATTTGTTCATTTTGTTTTGTTTTAAAGAATTGGCTTATCCAGTTCTTGAGGCTGTCCAATCCAAACTCCTTAGGGGCTAGAAAGCTTGGAGTCTCAGTTCGAGTGCTGTGGTTTTGAGTCGGGATTTCTTTTTGGTTTAAAGGCCTGAGCTGATTGAAGGAATGTGGGCCACCCAGGCTATCAAGGGCAATCTTTAAAGATAGCTGATGGCAGATGTCAGTAACAGCTACAAAGTAGCTCCCAGGAATATCTGGATCAGAGTTTAAGTAAATAACTGGGTGTTCCGGCCCAGCCAAGTGAACACATTAAGCTAAGAATCATGCCCTGTGCCACAAAACCACTCACCACCACCAAATAATCCAATCCTGGGCAGATACCACACAAAAGTGCTGAGAAACAGAATGGGGTTCACACTGTGTCACTTCCAGCCAGGTATGGGCCATCAGAACACCAACAACACTCTCCCCACTAACCCCTACCCACACACACAGAGAAATCTCTAGTCAGAGAGACAGTCCAGCACAAGTTACAAATTTCTATTTTGGATGAGATAGCCTTGAGTAACTTAGGAACATATCTGAGGTCGGCCAGGTTAACATCACAACCTTAGTTGCCTGCAGAAAGAGTTTAAAATACTTTCAATAATTGGGCTGTGAAATGACCCAAGTGCCTTTATGACAACATTTGTCAAAACACCCCAGGCAATTTGGTTCTTTGGGGAAAACCCTGAAAGGCAGCCACTGGCCTCATTGCCAGAAGATTCCAAATGCCAATCAGATACCCTGGTCAGTCTAGCTCTTGCTCTGAGGTCCTTTGGATAAATTCCCCAAGAAACTGATGGAGAGGACAGAGTAAGTGTTTTGGCTCTGGGCTGTCTGCTGCCTTGCCTGTGGTAAATGCTGCTCAGGCTGAATTTGGGCTGAGCTTAGGAGCAGACTATTTCTGGAGTGGTAACATTGGATCCTGGTTGTTTCTCCAGCAGGTGCAAGTGGACAAAAAGCATCTGTTCCCTTGCACAGCACTGGTGGCTTTTATGAGGTTAATGTCCTTCCATGCTCTTCCCAGCACTATGCGTGCTCTCATAAAAGATTGGCCTCATGGCTACATTGCTCACCCAGCAGTGGTGTTATTGGATTTACCTCTTGTTCTCTGGTTCAAATCATCCAAGCAGATGCCAGTGTCTCTGCATTTCTACACCGAATGATCATAGCCACTAACAAGACTCCAAAGCCTGGCCTGATGTTGCATCTGCTGCTGGGTTTGGAGACCCAGAGAAGCTGAGGAGGACTAACAGAAAAGCAGTGTCTGCCCTGTCTGTCAGTATCTGACTAGTGGGGAAAATGCCTGAGGGGAGTCTAGAAAGACACCCCTGTATTTCAGGAGGCTGGGATGGGAAGGCTCACAGAAAAACTACAATTTGTACCTTACCTGTCTCCACATTGCTTACTGTTGAGCATTTATTACTTTTGCAACTGAAAAGGAACCTAGCTTTTAGTATCAATATATCACTGTGTATTTAAATTATAAATCATAAACACAGTGTGTCTATTATCACTGTAACAGTGCAAGAGAACTCACTGGCCATGACATGAGAATCTCTTGACTCACTGAGCATACTCTTTGAGAGAGTAGGTGACTTTGAGCTTTCATTTATTATGGTGGCTGGCATTCGAAAGCTCTACCAGTGTAGAGGTCATCCATCCAGAGCACTGTTAACCTCTTAATAACTCTGTGCTAGGAAATCTAGCACATGACCACACTTTCTGCCCAATTGGGGCTGGGGTGGGTGGTAGATGGTAGTGGCCATCTGAGTGTATAGTTGCCAACAGGATGATGTAGCCAGGGGCTGACACAGTACTTAATTACCATGGGGGAGCTGCAGCTGGCTGAGGCTGCAGAGAGTTGGCATCTGCTTTTGTAGTGCACGATTTTCTGCAAATAATTAACCAGCAGAACTCTTGATTCTCTCTAATTAATGAAGAGGAAGCTTGGAATCTTCAAAGTCCACAAATGTCATACTGCCATTGTGCCAGGATTGATCTTCTTTGTTCTAGACCAAAAAGCATGCCTCTCCTGCCTCGCCTAATTTTTTTATAAATTGAATTTTCCTATTACTCGTTGTGACAGCTAGGGAACATGACTTCAGAAATTCACCCGCAGTTCATGGCAGTATTAGAAGCCTGAATAATAATAATTTTTTTAAAAGAGCCATAATGGAACGGGCTTTCTGTCTTTGACCCAGAATTAATCACAGGGAAGACACTGAAAGAAGCTCGTTAATTAGTGCTAATGTATCTTGCTAGGTGAAGGCTGAGTTCTTGGGAGTCTGCAGGGGAGTGAGGGGACTCATCTTCTCTGGACATCTCTATATGCTCCTGAGATCCACAGGGATGCGATGAAGGGACTTTGCTCCTGGGAGACAGAAATTTGTGACAGGGGACACAGCAGAGTTAAGAGGGAGCTGACCGAGGCTGACAATCCCGAGTGGCTTCCAGGAAGGAAGTGGCAGTGGCTGTTATTAATGCAGGTGAACTTGTGGTCTCATCTGAAACCCACCATAAATGCCAAAGTGGAACCCTGTTAAGCCCTAAGATGGGTTGTGTCATTATGTGTTTCTAGAACCCTGGAAAAGAACGCAGACTTTACACATCAGTCTCTGTGGGCCTACCCATCTGGCCACAGTTCCCTCTATACTCTAATTTCTGTCTTTGCTCATCAACCCTTTGCATTTCCTGTGCATCAGGGCCTTTGCACTGGCTAAGTGAAACTTAATTTCCCAGCCCCGTGCATTCTCTTCCCTTTACACGTTGCTTAAATGTCACTTTAATGAGCATATGCCATGTAAAGGAAAGTCCTCTCCCCGTTCTTGTCCTGCTGTATTTTCCTCTCTCGTTTTATAGCACGTCATCTATTCCCCTTATTAATCATGTCTATCGCTAAGCCTCAGCCTCCTCCTCCCGTTAGACTGCAAGTTCTCAAGGCCAGGATTCACATCTGTTTTATTTGCTGCTGTATTCCCAGAACCTAAAACACGATTGGCAGTTCAATAAGCATTCACAGAGTGAAGGAGTCGGCTGGCACACTTCAGCGTATCTGAGGTATGTGTGAAGCCTGCGTGTGTTCATCCTGCACGCACACACAAGCATCCTGTAAAGGCTGCTCCTTTACTCAAACATCGAATGCAGTGTCATTGTTTCCTTTGGCCACCAAGTGCTAATCATTAAAACACGCAGTGTGATCTGCATTAAATAGTACTCTGAGTGCTTTCCTTTCCCGGTGGCTTCTGCTAGGAGGGATGAGACTAATGAGGCTTTTCTAGAATAAGATTCCACAGCAATGTTCCTAAGGGTGCATACTCTTCTTCCTCAGTCCTCAGAGTAAGGGGCTTAACGGAGTGATACTGGGGCAGGGGGAATGTGACAAGGAGAGCACCTTGGGGGGGAGATGTATTCAAAGGCATTTAGGATGATCACGTATCAGTGTCCTGGCCAGGTCCCTGCAGAGTGCTTTGGGCGGAGATGCAGGAAGTGCAGCATCGCTTGCCACCTCCAGGCCAAGTCACTAGGCAATAGATTCCCATTCTATATCCTTTCTATTGAAGAATGCCAGGTGGGCCCTGGCATATGCCTATATGTTTTTAAGAGTTAAAAAAAAAACTGGTCCAACCTGGAACATACACAGCCAAGGGCCCTGAGAGGCAGACAGAGTTAAGCTGCTGTGCTCTGCTCCAGAGTGTCCACAGTGTCTGTCAAGAGTAAGCCTGAGCACAGGAAAGTCACCAGCCAGCTGCTGCTGGGGGTTGGAGGTAAGGAAGAGAAGCTGTCACTAGACCCAGGCTCTAGCCTTGAGTCTGCAGCTGCTAGTGGAGTCACTCTGGCCAGTTCTCTTCTGCACCATGATATAGCTATGGTTTGTCCCAGGCTAAACTCAGATTAAAGTTTAGTTGTCAGCATAATGGTATAGAGAGCTGGTGGGGGCCTTAAAGAGAGGTAAGCAGGTCACAGGGCTTTACTGTCTTGAAGGGATTAATGTGGGTCCTAAGAATTCACTAGTCAACATGACTGTCCCCTAGAGTCCCTGCCTTGTGTCAGTTTATGTGACATGTATGGAACAAGGTATGAGCTTCACCAGAAGCTAAACAGTATCCACAACTGGACTTCCAGAAGTAGGAATCAAAATCAACTTCTTTCCTTTATAAATTACTTGCCTTCAGTTGATCTGTTAGAGCAATGGACCGTAGGCTAGAGCCCCATTTCTAATTCAGCCACTTGAAATTTAGTTCTTAGTTTTATTGATGTGTTTATGCCTGTGTCAACTTAAATACATGATGTGCATGCATATGCTGGAAAGGCCAGACAGTGTCAGATCCTCTGGAGGTAAAGTTATAGGCAGTGGTGAAGCACCTGATGTGGGTGCTAGGAGCCTTGGGTTCTCTGGCAGAGCAGTAAGTGTGTGCTATTAACTGCTGAGCCATCACTTTAGCCCTTGGCCCTGTTAATATCTTACAAAAATTTTCTACCTTTAATGAATAACTTTTCTTAATTTGAGAAAAAGAAGGAAAGGGCCCCAAAGGTTAAGGTACTTGCCTAGTTTCACACTGTCATTAAAACGTAGGACCTACACCTGGACCCTGCCCACAGATCCAGCTTTTTCCTCAAGATCCTTTGGTCAGAAGGACCTTATGTTATTTCCTACTGGAGTCACAAATAATTGTTCTCAGGAGGAGAAAGAGAAATTACAGTGGATACAATTACATTACAATCCATACACTGGATCATTACTAAAATTGCCTCTCAGAGTTAGAGGATGCTCAGAGGTCAGAGCTGAGACCATGGGCTAACTCTCATGGGCATAAAAGTCATAATTATTATATTAGATGTCCAAAATTCTAATCCCAAGTCTGTTTGAAGCCTTTCTCCACAGTCAAGTTAGACAGAATGTCCTGGTTCTAAATAGCAGAATTGACCTTTCCACTTAGACTTCAGTCCTGAAACCCTGAAATTTCTTCCAGACTGCATCCCCCTTGAAGCAGCCATGGATGCTCCTGCGGGTCTATGACTCCAGTCTTCCACAAAGGCGTGGAGAGGAGCCAGGCAGGGTTTCTGGTAGAATCCCTAGCGTGACATACCAACATCACCACAGCTGGACTTGTCACTGACTAATGCACCACTAACTTGCCCGTGTCTTTCAGAAACGGGCTGTTTGTTAAAAAAAACAGAAGGAGACTTGTTTCTCCGTCCTCACCCATAAAGAATAAGGCAGAGGCTGCTAATGGCTACTGAGCATGCGCTTGACCGTGACTCCCACCGCCTGCCTGGAAAGCCTTTTCTTGTTCAGTTTCTGTGTCAGTGGCTTGTCTTTGAAGAGTGTCTGTGACTGTTGCGTGTGGTGCCCTTCTGTTTCCTGCCCTTACAGATGGAATAAGGATGAGAAGGCAGGATGCAAGCCGCAAACTCCAGCCAAAACCAGTCACTGGTTAAAATGCAGCAAGTAGCTGTCAATTGGTCATTTGGCTCAGGCAAAACGAAGAAGGGGTTCCCCTTCCCTTGTGTTCTCTTCCAGAATCCCGAGCCAAGCTTCCAGTTCATCAACCAGATATTTATTGATGCTTCATTTTGCCCAGAGTGCAGAGTGTGACAAGAAGACCTTTCAGGTTATTCAAGACTTTGCTTGGGAAATAAGGTATTCATGCAGCAAGAGTGAAAAACTCAGATGACTATTGAGGTCTGGGTAGACAATGTGAAGGAAGGAATGAGGAAGTGAATGGACAGATGGATAGTGGATGGCGCTGTTATATAATCACATCTTTAAGGTACTTTTTTTTTGACTCCGTATGTATTTCTCATATATGAATATTCTTTCCTTCACTGGCTCACAGCCTGCTGATGTGTCTCTAGTTTTCTCATTTTTAATGGAGACTAGCATATTGTCCTCAGTTCTACACAATGGGTTAAGAGCCGGGCAAATGGTAACCAACACTTGCGTTTAGTTCTAAAAGGTAGTTGAGGTAACTGAACGTCCCGGAAGGAATCAATGAGGACTACATTCAGTTGGTGGGCATGTGGCTAAGGGGGAGGGAACTCATGTGAGCCACACTCCCTAGTCGCCGTGTAAGAATGGAGCCCAATAATGTCCTACATCTTCAATACTTTCTGCAACAGTGTGTTTGCCTGCACTACACAGGGCGTGTTGCAGTCTCTCTTCCTTAGATCTCTTTGGCCTCTTCTTGTATTTTCATTCCTGTAAGTTCTAAGAGGCTCAGCAGTTACTACAGAATGTTTGGGCAGGGATTACTCAGCATTCATCAGGACAGACAGGGCCCTTTCCCCAGTGTCTAGTCAGACATACATAGAGTGTCATGTACTGTGTGGTGGTTGTTAAGGAAGGCAGGAACCTCCTCAGACTTACATGTTGGCTTCAGAAAGACAGCCCTGAGATGGTCTCTGCAGTAGATTGAAAAATGGCCCCCAACCGATGCCTTTGTATACTCCAGCCGCTCTGGACAATTCCTGTCTATCTCTACTCCTTAATTCTGCTTTGGACTGTGTGACAAAGGGATTCTAGCAAACTGGTACAAACTCATAGGGATTTGAAAAACCTCGAGGCTTGCAGCTACAGCTACAGTGTATCCATGGGCAATGATGAAAATAAGGTCAAACTTACTTGTGGGGCCACACCACTGAGGATACATGTCAACAGACAGCCTGTTCTCCATGACGTGTGCATGCAGGAGTCTCAGCCTGCACTGATAGTTTGGACCCAAAAGAGACATGCAAAGGAACCACACCCACTATACCTAACCCAAATTGCCAAGAATTTTGAGCAAATAAATGATGGTTGAAAGGAAAAAAAAAAAAAAGAATAGGACATGCTCTGCTGAGCAATTCAACTGGAGGCTGGATTTTGCTTCCCACCGCTAGTCTGTTCCACGCTGAGTTCACAGTAACTATCTAGCCTTACAATTGACCACAGGAAGCCTGTGCAGGATAGAAGGCCAGCCCTGTCTGCCACTTTCCCCCAGTCAGCCTTTCGGGATGCCTCTGATAAAAGGGCTATATCACACACACCAGGAACAGCCATGGGAGGATGTATGCTAGTTACAGAGCTGGAAGCCGAGTTTTCCAGGTTCACCCTTCATTGACACTGGGAATTTACCCAGATGAGCCAAGTGTGTGGACATTAAATGAGCAAGTCCGAAGGCATAGCATGTGTGAGGTGCACATGGTAGCTGTCTCTGTTTTTTTGTTTTTGTTTTGGTTTTGTTGTTGTTTAGATTTTGCTTTTTTTGCTTTTTCAAGACAGGGTTTCACTGTGTAGCCCTAGATAGCCTGGAACTTGTTCTGTAGACCAGGCTAGCCTTGAACTCACAGAGATCTGCTTATCTCTGCCTCCTGGGAGGCTGGATTAAAGGTGTACAGTACCATCCCCTGGCTTACTGTCTCTGCTTTCACAGCCCTTTGGCTTCTAAGTCTTGGAGCATTGGGCTATACTCACAAGGCAGCAAACACCAGCCCCTAGCACATCCCTGTTCCCTCTACCTTTTAATTTAAATCCTTACTCCCAACAATGCCCTGTTAATCTTTTAGCTCCCCCAGTCAGTGAGATAAACAATCCCAAGCCTGTTTTATAAAGTAGATCTAGGTTAGAATTCCAGATCAGCTCCTCAGATGTTGGTGGGTTGGCGGCATGGAGAAAGGATGACCTAATGACGCGAACATGGGAGAGGACCCCAGCAGACCTTGGCCTATCTGCATGGGTAAGGCCTGGCCTGGCAGTGGCTGGAGCCTGGGACCACAGGAGTGTAAGGGAGTCTGAAACAGCCTGAGGCTTCCTGCACAGGCACTCGGTGAAGCAATTTGATGAAGCAGAGCCATGAGTGGGTGAGCTTTCTTCTGCTACACAAAAGATTCATTTTAATATCACAGTACGACATACTTGTGAACCTGCTGTGGGATTCTCCTAAAAGGTAGGACAGTGTGAACCAGAGAGGTCATCAAGCATAGGACAGACAGTAGTTCAGAATGACTGAATATGAAATTGAATGCCAGCAGCCTGAAGGGCAGTCAAGGGCTTTCTCTTAGGAACTCCAACTGAAAATAGCAATCTTGCCTGGCCTGGCTGGCCTCGCTAGCTTGGCAGGGCTAACTAGGCACTGTGGCTAGGTGTGAGTACTAGCCATGTGAGCAGCCTCGATAGGTCCCCAGATGACCTTGGTCTATTGTTAGCATTCATAATCAGCTGTGGCTGATTTTCACAGTAGCAGTAATAGGAATGACAGCTTTGGAAGCATATTTTGTTTTCAGTAAAGAAAAAGTAATCCAAGCAATATAGTTTCCCGTGGCTAGACCCTGAGTTTGACTCAGGGCTTCTGTGACTGTCAATATGCATGGGCTTTCTAGAAGGCCTTAAAAGAAATCAGTCACTTTTTTTTTCTAGAGTCAAATTTAAAAACCTTGAACCTCTTAGGTAACTTTAAAAGAATCAAAATGTAAGTTTTCCCCTTGGGGAACATGTCAAAGCAATGCCTGATTGCATGCCTTAGTTATTAGTATCATATACCTTTCTGCATATCACAGTAGGAGCAAATTCAGAGGCAAGGACTCAAAGCAGAAGAGAGATTTAACCCTTAAGAACTAGATACAAAGTCAATGGTCAATGGCTCTTTAGGGGTCTGAAGATGAGATTGAGATTCTACTGGGTTTGGATCCTCAGATGAAAACTTCCTGCCATCATATAATGCCCCAGTCAGCACATCTAGCTGTAAGTTTACGTTACTATATGGTGTCTGGGGAAAATACTGAGACATCGCAAAAATACCATTATATTTCTAATTTGAACTTTTGAGACTGCACTTCATTCTGGGAACACTAGAGGGCAGAAGTCAGAGAGAAACGGCTACCCTGGAAGGGATTGCTCCAGGAAGCCAGGATTTGTATTTCACTATGACACACAATTTTACTTAAGCAGACACTAATACTTATAGTGTGACCAAGTGACTTCATGGTTGGAATTCAGTATTAAACTCTTATGATCTGCTGTAGCTGTTCAGAATCCACAACAGTGAGGAAAAAGTTATTGCTCTCTAAACGGAACCTATATTCCATCCATTTTAGACACTTTGAGAGCCAATACAATATAGTTATGTCTGAGAGTCCTTAATTTTAGGGGATACATTATTTAGATGAATAACCTTTCACAGATATTGAATTTTTAAAAAATGCAGTATTGGTTTTACTTAGAGTTCTCACAGTGAATGGTAATGACAATCGGCTTTCCACTCACAGAAATAAAATGTGCTCTGTAGTAGCCAGGAGTGGCAATCGTTCTACTTCCATTTCTCCCGTGATTTTCATATATTAGCTGAACATTAAAACACCACTGTATAACCTGGAGACAACTGAAGTTAACTGGTCCTGCCGAATTGGCATGTCATTGGCAACATGTATACACACACACCACACACACACACACACATTTAAATTCTCAGTTGATCAGTCTTTGTGCCTTTTGGAAATGCTAGAAGGAACCAGTGAAGTCCAATCTCATCACCCATTTTTAAAAAAATCACAATTACCTCAACCGGAAGCAAGTATCCTAAAATATTCTTTAAAAAGACCAACCAATTAATGATTAAAGCATGTTACCAAACATATTACCAAACATCAAATGAATAAAAATATATGAATTACTGTCCTTTGAATATTACAATTTTTTTGAAGCAATCAATTAAAGCATATGTGGGTCTAAGTGTAGGAAGAGACACAATAAAGCACACTGAGCTAATAAGGGGTCTGCTCTTTTACAAACCCCGGGGTCATACTCATGGGCTCCTAAGTGCTGAGAAAGTCAAAATGACATTATGGATCCCCAAAGCAGAGTTGGTCTGTAATGATCTGTGGCCAGACAGGAAACACTCAGCTCTAAAACTGGGGGGATTGCATTTGTTAGTCATGCAGAAAACTTGGTCCACTTACCTCGCACGGGAGACCCTCTAATCTCAGAAAGTGCTGACATGCGTTACTGTACCCGTGAGTAAAGTCTTTGGCAGAAGTGCCATTGATCCTTGTGGTAGTGAATAGACTTAAAACATTCTGTTGTCACCATCCCTGAAAAAGCACATTCATGGGACTATTTCTTCCACCAGCATAATGAGACAGTTCATAAAGGCATGTGGGTGTACACTGCTAGGCAGAGATACTCCTGGTGAGTGACAGGGCGCCTGGCTGATTTACACAAACCCCCAAGTGCGCGTATGAGAATAGGTTAGGTTTAGATTGACGAGCAAATGTGTAGCCAGACTTCTGGCTGACAAATGGCAGAGCTATGCCAGTGCATTCGCTCCTCTGGAGGGAGACCAAAAGTGAAACAGGATCAAATTCACTCTTAAAGGACATCTAAATCTAGCGGATGGCTGGGTTGGTAAAACATATATAGACACGAACTCCCCAAAATAGAATTGCGAGAGTTCATAGTTGAGCACATACCCAGGCCAGTGACAATGCTTGCCGAGAATCCCTGGCCCCTGGGTGTATTTATATTGACATTCCTTCAGAAGGACCCTGCTGTTTTCAAGATAAATCTATTTTATTGGCAGCTTAGGTTTAAACTCACTACTCTCTAAAAATGGCCTGTTTGGGTAAACCAGAGACTGAAAATAACAACTGATGAGACTAGTGTTCAAAATGGTGCCAAGCGGTAACTGGGCCAGATTGGATTAGGTTTATTTTGGCCAGGCACAGCTGAGAACAGAAATGTCCAAACAGCGTTTGTCAAGAAGAGTGAATTATTATGACCCCTCTTTCTAGACTAAAGTTGAAAGTTCAGGTCTCTAAGAAAGTGGTGTGGCATGCCAGGAGCTTCCCCCAGCACTCGGTGTGCCTTGGTCCATTTATTTTCCATCCTAAAGCCGTGGGGCAGAGCATATAGTCTTTGCTTTATAGATGAACCTGCTGTTCAGAGGATTTAGTTGAGCTGGCCAGAGCTACACAGCCCCTGAGATTCAGGATTTAAAATTTCTGGCTCCAAAGCCCTCTGACTCATGCTACCTTGCTGTTTGAACACGTAGTAGGCATGATGATACGGTTTAGCAGCATGCAACCTCTGTAGGGTTTGAGGGATGTTGGAGCAAGAACAGAGAAGGCTGAGAGAACTGGATTTGAATCCAGACTTCACTGGCTGTGGGATTTTAGGAAAACTTCTAGCATCTGAGCTTATCTATCAGAAGTGCATGTGCCGGGTAGGGTCTAAGTGTGAGGAGACTTCCTAACCACCTTTCATCTCTCTTGAGAATGGGAGCCTTAATGGGCTTTTCATTTCCTGTCATGGAAGCACATATTTGGCCTTTTAAATAAATAAACTCAGGTATAAGAAAACACTTCCATTTGAAATTCAAAACCTGATTCCAGTTTTGCCACAGGAGCATTCCTCTTCTCTGTCTAGCTCCTTTCCTGAGTAGTATGCCCTGACTTAGAGGACCTTCCTTCCCCTAGGTGAAAGACTCCACCTCCCAGAGCATGAGGGTCCACATGTGAGCCATAAGATGTATTGAAATAGGAAAAACAAATTATCTGTGGAGGTTAATCTTCATTGTCATCTTGGAATTTGGATTTGGAATTACCCAGGAGAGACACCTCTGGGCATGTACGTGTGGGTATTTCCAGAGAGGTTTAACTGAGGAGGGAAAACATTCTGAATGTAGGAAGTACCGTTCCATGTTCTGGAGTCCTGGGCTGACAACAGAGACAGTACATGAACATCAGCATCCATCCAGTCCTCCTTCCCCAACTGTTGATGGGATAGGACCAGATACCTCCACTCTTGCTGGCTTTCATGTGAAGATGCTGCTACTTCCGAGGGGGTTAAAGACCACATGTGCACACCATTCTGCTCATTTGTAGGTTTCATTCCACTTTTGTTAGTTAATAAATCTTCTTTATTTGTTGCAGCCTCCTTTTTGTTGAGACTTCAATGCCCCATGCGGATGGGATGAGCTTTCTCTGCACATGGCCATCTTCTCTGAGTGTACCAACTTCATCCCTAGTCGTTCGTGCATCCCTGGCATCCACGCCCCTCAGTCCAGTTGATGGAAACATACATTGGCTCTCCTACCAGGACACAGGTCACTCGCTGCTCAACATTCTTGAGGCTTAAGTGACAGGGGTCATGCTGTTTGAGGGGTGCAATGGCTGAATGCTCCTTTGATGATGTGCCTCCTAACACTCATGGGCTAAATCCAAGCATTTGCTCTTTGAACAGATGCCAACTGTACTAGCCTGGATATCTATGAACTTAGAGATGGCTGGATGCAAAAATAAGATCAAAATACCCAGGAACAGGTCTCCATACTTTTTTTTTTTTCAGGGAAAGGTAAGGTAGAGTTTTGATTAATTGGAAAGTTATTTAAGAAACATATTTAGCTAAAATATGATACTTCAAAATCCAATACTTCAAAGAATCCTATGCAAAGTATCTTATAACATTTTCAACTGAAACATTGGAAAATTTTCTTCTATTTCTTTCCAATATTTTTAATTGTTTTGTTGTTACAAAATGGGATCTACATCTAATATTACAAGAATTTAACTTAAGTATCATTCTGCTAAGAATATGTAGCAGGGAGCTTAAACACTCATTTTCTTTTTTTTTTAAAGATTTATTTATTTTTATTTATGAGTATGCTGTAGCTGTCTTCAGACACACCAGAAGAGGGAGTCGGATCCCATTACAGATGGTTGTGAGCCATCATGTGGTTGCTGGGAATTGATCTCAGGACCTTGTCTGTGCTCTTAACCACTGAGAGCGCTTTCTAGTCCTAAATGCGCGTTTTCTAAAAGTCTCAGTTCACTATACTCATTTTCTACTCTGTTGTTATTTTTTTTAATTTCCTATAGGAGACTTTCATATGTGGAGCTGTTGGATCAAAGGAGACACAATCAGTGCCCATTGTTATCAATATTCATCTGGAGTTTGCTTTCCTAAGGAGTTGCTTCATACTGTCCTCCAATCATTGTTGGATATGTTTGTCTATACTATCTCCATTTTTATTACTAGGAACAACTGTGTTTGTATAAGTGTGTATGTATACGTGTATGCTGTGTGCATGTACACACACACACACACACACACTTTAAAAAAAAAAACTCTGATGAAACAAAGTTATTTTGAGAAATCTCTTCCCACATCCAATATCTGCTCTCTACAGAGGGCACATAATAATAACCTTAAGAACCTGAACGTATTTTAAATTAGGACAGCTTGAACATCCATCCTTTTTGAATTCTTAATGCTATACAATGGCAAAGCCAATAGTTTATAGATGGCTAGCTACCACATTGCCCAAGTCCATATTACTATTGTCAGAAAGGAACTTGGTCTTACTTCTTTTGAACACAGACTTGTTGTGTTCTATGGAACCACACCAGCGCTTAAGTGACAGCATGGGACCAGTCTAATGAGCCTTTAAGAACAACCTCAGAGAGGTGCGGGTGTGAATGGAGTAAGGATGGAAGAGACAGGCTGCTCTAGAGATGAAAATGACCAAGTGGGATTGTTTCCTTGAAAACCAAACACTACCCAAAAGAGTAAACAGTTTTGATTATTTTATTCATACCTTTTCATTCTTCTATATGCACTTTGAAAAGGTTGGGTTTTTGTTTTTTGTTTTGTTTTTAGGAATGTTATTTAATAGTACCTAAGAGTTTGAGTGTTTTAGATACAAATGAGTAAGTCCAGTTGGAAGTTGTTCATGCATATCGGAAAGCAGACTGCGGCCTTTTGACTTTAGCTTATTAAACACAAGGAAATTCATCATTAAAATTCCACTCTCAGCTCTTCAGCCAAGATGGAAACAGCCCCAGCCATAAAACATGAAAGACATGCCTCAAGTCCCAGGAACCTGTTGGAATTGTCAAGTGTGTGATTCAAGTCACAAGAAATCAAGACTTCACCTTTATCTCTTAAAAAAATGAGAGCTGGATAAAAGTGTGCGTGTGTAGCAGGATAATTTCCTGCTACTGCTGCATTTGCAATAAAGCTTGGTGATTGGGCTGTATAAAAGGTAGGTGGAATAAAGAGTTGGGAGGAGAGAAGGAGAGGAAGGGGAGGAGAAAGAAGGAGGAGGACAAATGGTAGGAGAACAGTCCTGGGTAGCAACTTATCAAAAGGTTAGATATTGGGTAACAATTCTAATTGTGAGGGCATCTTGTTAATTGAGCATTTCCAAATATATAAATCCATTGGATAATCTTTAAGCATGAGAGTCTTCATTCTACTGGATACCACAAGGATGGCGGGTATTGTCTGGGGTTCAGCTGAGCACTGTGGACAGTGTGGTAGATTAGCAGAGCCAGCCACTACACTGGCATCTCGTGGGTGCCTGGGCCTGTGCATCTAGCTAGCCAGCCAGAGCCCCGATCATAGCTGAGGAGCAACATGGTGGCTGCCCAGGTACAAGCCGGACCAGGTGCCATATTCTAAATATCACCTGTCACAGGCTTGTGTCACCCTTAAGGGTGAGGAGGCAGACAGACTTTGCCACAGGCTGAGGCAAAACATGGAGGAGAGGATAAACACCTCCTGGGGAGTGTTGGCTGTTCCCTGTGTATTTTGAAGATCATCTTGGGCTGCTTCCTTATTTGCTGGCATGAAAAGGGATAAACCCATTTTGGAATCCACAGTCCTGAAAAAGGCAAGATCTGCTCACACTCCCCCTCACAGTGTGGCTGTGATACAGAGGACACAGCACTTGTGTTCACCCAGAGACTTTTAGTACTTTGATGGTCTTCTGTGAGCCAACCAGGAGGTTCAAAAACAAGATTTATCCAACGCTAGATGGATAGTCAAAGAAGCAAACAAACAGCAAAGTGGTAACAATTGACAGTCATTTAATTTACAAAGATATGGTTCAGCATGTGGGTAGCAGGAAGTGTCTTGCTGATATCATCAGTTTCTTCTTGTTAATTGTAGAGGAGGCTAGTTTCCTTATTCAAGGGTTCTGTCATCTGGAGGCTTGTACAGGGATATGAAATTACTTTGGTACAATTTGAGCATGGCAAAGATGGTGGTTTAGACTTGCCCTGCCTTCGAGGGGAATATATAGAGGGTGCAGGATACCTTCGTGGATTTGCCACTTCTCCACGAGTCCTTCCATTTTAATCAGTGGGAAATCCTGAAAAACTGCAGCAACTGGGAAGCAGCTTCCACTTTCAGAACCCTATAATGAGATGCCCACTCCATGAATGTATTTTCATAGCCATTTGCTGGAAAATCCAGGCAATAAATAGTATACAGCTCACAGCTCTGCCTGAGGCTGAACGCTTGTTTTGCTGGCGGCATCAGAGAAAGGGCATGCTGAGGGATCCCAGCTCCAGGCCTTTCCCCTGTCTAGTCTGCGTGGCCCTTCTCTGCCTGGAATGTTTCCCATCAACTCCAAGCACTGCATGCTGTGATAACATTCATTTCCAAGGATCCTGCCCAAAATGACACTCAGGAATGCCTTTGAGATGCAAGCTGAGTTGGAGGAGATCACTGTCACACCCAGCCTGACCTGGCCAGCATGAAGAAATGGGGAGGGGCTGGCCATCATTTTGACCCTTGTTGTTTTTGGAAGGCTTTTTTTTTGTACTGGTGGGTGGTCCCTTAGTTCTCCTACATTCCAAATATTTCTAAAATGCTCTGAGAGGTGGCAGTCAGTCAAATGTACACACTCCTGACTCTGGCGTGGCAGTCAGCCAAATGTAC
>NW_021604636.1:6555555-6579345 GCF_004785775.1 Grammomys surdaster | reverse complement strand
GACTCTGGCGTGGCAGTCAGCCAAATGTACACACTCCTGACTCTGGCAAGGCTCTTTGCCCTCACATTCCATTTTTTATTTTCATTGAAGTCAAACTGAACACAGAATAATTGTGGAGACCTAAAACTTGGATGTCCATAGACATTTCCTTCCCTCCTTCCCTCCTCCCCTCCCTCCCTCCTTCCTTCCTTTTCTACAAACCCTGTGGTTTCTAAGTTTTAATAGCCCATCAGAGTCAGTTGAAGATTGTAAGCAGGTATTTACAACACATATTTTTAAGTCATATGTGTAGGCCACTAAATCAATACTTTGTGATGATTAAACAGAACAATTTAAAGATGGAACATGAAATAACTTTGTTCCATAGTTTCCCCATTCTCGCCTCTACTGTCTTCCTAAGGTCATATGCCTACTTTACATCGGTATGGGCTGAATTTACTATGTGTCACTTGATGAGAGTGGCTTAGCATTTTGTGATCTAAGTCACCTGTGGGTTAAGTTCTGTTTATTTTTATACCTGGGTTCTGTGCCTTTTCTAGCTAGAAGCTGTGCTACAGAGAAGACCGAGGAGAGGCACGCCACCTGCACTAAGTCGTCATTGCTGTGCTGCCGAGAAAACACAGGGGGGCACCGTCTGCACTGAGTCATCCTTTGCTCTCTCCTGGTCTCATCTACCAGCTGTACAGAGATAGGTTCCATTGTAAGTGCCCATAAATTTCCATCTGCCTCCGTGTCAACCAAACACTGTTATGATCTAAAGAAAAACTGCTGCCGTGGCCCAAACCCACAAGATGAATCAGGAAGAAAAGTCAAGTTGATGCGCCATTTTCTCCCCACATATAAGTAATGATAGAAAGGTGATTAGAGGCCCCATGGAAGGCCTCGGACATTAGACACTTAGGACATTTTCCTCCCACTTCCTCCTCACCTCACTTTTCATCCAGAGCCACTCCCCTTTCTGTCTCTAAAAAAACAAACAGGCACTGAACATTCCTGGTGCACACCTTTAATCTCAGCACACAAGAGGCCAGCCTGGTCTATAAAGTGAGTTCCAGGATAGCCAGGGCTACACAGCAAAACCCTGTGTTGGAAACAACAACAAAGAAAACAAATAGGCTTCTGAGGGAGAGAAATAAAATAAAAAGGAAAATAGATAACATTTTGGAATTGAACAAGACAAACAGAAGGAAGAGAGTCCCAGAGAAGCCACAAGAATCAGAGACCCACTTGTGTGCACACTCAGGCATCCCTTAAAAACACTAAACTGGAAGACATAATATAGCCACAGAAGACCTGGCACAGACCTGGGCAGGCCCTTTGCTGCATGCTGCTTCAGTCTCTGTAGTTCATGTGAGCTTTGCTCAGGCTGATTTAGAGAGCTTTGTTTTCTTGCTCTTTCTGGCTCTTACACTCCATGCCCTCTCATCCTCTCCACAGGGTTCCCTGGGCCCCTAGGGGAGGAATTTGATAGAGAAATTCTCTTTGCATAATGTAGAGCCGTGGGTCTCTGAATTTATTCCCATCAACTGTAGGAGGAAACATCTCTGATGGTGGCTGAAGAAGACCCCGATCTGTGAGTATGGAAGAGTGACATTAGGTGTCATCTCATTGCTATGTGTTTTTATTTTTATTTTTGTTTTTGTTTTTTTTTTTTTTTAGACCAGTAGAATTTGGTTTTACCCCAGGTCTCTGAGCTAACTAGTCTCAGGTTCTTGGTCACCCAAGCAGCGTGACTATGGGTTCCATCTCATGGAATAGGTCTTAAGTCCATTCAGATCCTGGATGGTTAATTCACACAAGTTTCGTGCCACCATTGCCCTGGCGTGTCTTGCAGCTGGAACAATGTTGTCAATCAAAGGGTTTGTGCTTGACTTGGTTTTTGAATTTCCCTTTTAGTGTTTTCATTTTTCTTTTGATAGCATGCAGAGGACCTTCCTGTTCCAGACACTAGAACGTAAGGCTCTATGAAGGCACCAGCTGGACATCTCCATGCTCAATGAGTTGTGTGGGTGTTGTCTTTAGCAAATGAGAACTCGCCATCATTTTGTGGAGGGCAACCTATAGTCTTGGCAACAGCCTGGGTTCTTTGGGGGTTCCCATGGAACCTCTTTGACAAACAATTCAGTTAGATATAATCCAATTCTGGTATTGGAAGCTTCATTTGATGACAAGAAATGGCCAGTTGGGGCTCTTTCTCCCCATTATTGGGTGATTTCACTTAGATCTCCTTCATATACATATATACTTTAGGAAATCTCTACTGTATTAGATTTCCATGCTACCCCTCAAATGGCCCTTATTTTTAGCTGTTTCTCCTCATATTCCTCCTTCATCTCTCTCTCCCCATCCCTCAACACTTGCTATTCCTGTTTCAGTCCCTTCATTCATTCATAGCTATCTCTTCCATTTCTCTTTCCTAATAAGATATAGCTGTACTCTCTAGTGGCTTTCTCTATATCTAACCTTTGTGGTCCTATGGATTGTAGCTTGAATATTAACTTAAAAGCTAATATCCACATATAAACAAATACATACCATATTTATCTTTCTGGGTCTGGGTTACCTCACTCAGGATGATTTTATGTCTAGTTCCATCCATTTACCCAAGATTTCATGATTCAGTATTTTTTTAACAGTTGAGTAAAGCCTCATTATGTAAATGAACTACAGTTTCTTTATCTATTGTCTGCTGTGGGACATCTAGGTTGTTTCTAGTAATCTGGCTATCATGTGTAGAACAGCAGTGAACATGATTGAGCAAGTGTCTCTGTGGGAGGTTGAAGCATCCTTTGGGTATATGAGTGATATAGTTGGATCCTGAAGTAGATCAATTCCCATATTTTTGAGGAACTGCCACACTGATTTCTTTAGTGGCTGTACAAGTTTGGATTCCCACCAGCAATAGATGAATGTTCTTACTCCATATCCTGAAGGATGTAAGATGAAATCTCAAAATAGGTTTAATTTTCGTTTCCCCAATGGCTAACAATATTAAACATTTCAAAAGTGTTTCTCAGCCACTTGAATGTCCTCCTTTTAGAATTTTATGTTTAGATCTGTATCCCATTTTTAAGTGGGCTATTTGACTTTTTGATGCCTAGATTTTTTTTTAAGATTTATTTATAACTGTGTGTGAGTACAGCATTACTGTCTTCAGACACACTAGAAGAGGGCATCAGATCCCATTACAGATGGTTGTGAGCCACCGTGTGGTTGCTGGAAATTGAACTCAGGACCTCTGAAAGAACAATCAGTGCTCTTAATCACTGAGCCATCTCTCCTGACCCTTGACATCTAGTTTTTTAGTTCTTTATATAGCTTAGATATTAGCCGTCAGGTATGTAGTTGGTGAAATATTTTCCCATTCTGTAGGCTGCTTCTTTGTCTAAATGAAGGTGTCCTTTGCTTTACAGAAACTTCTCAGTTTCATGAGGTCCCAGTTATTAAATGTTAATTTTTGTGCTAATGACATTCTGTTCCAAAGGCCTTTTCCTATACCAATGAGTTCAGGGTTATTCCCTACTTTCCTTTCTATCAGGTTCAGTATATCTGGTTTCATGTTTAGGTCTTTGATCGATTTGGAGCTGAGTTTTGTGTGGCTGATAAGTATGGATTTATTTGAATTCTTGTACATGTAGACATCCAGTTTAACCAACACAATTTGTTGAAAATGCTGTCTATTTTCCAGTTTCTGGCTTCTTTATATATATAAAAAAATCAGGTGTCTATAGGAGTGTGGATTTATATCTGGGTCTTCATTTCAATTCTATTGATTAATGTTTTTGGTATTGTGCAATACCATAACATACTAGTTTTTATTAGTATGGCTCTGTTGTACATTTTGATTCCATTACAGATGGTTGTGAGCCACCATGTGGTTGCTGGGAACTGAACTCAGGACCTCTGGAAGAACAGTCAGTGCTCTTAACAACTTAGCCCTCTCTCCAGCCCCTGGAGTATGATTTGAAATCAGGTAGAGTGCTTCTTCCCACAGTTCTTTAATTTTCTAGGATTGTTTAAGCTAACTTTGAATTTTTGTGTTCACATAAAGCTGAAAATTGTACTTTCAAGATCTATGAAGAATTATGTTAGAATTTTGATAGCAATTGCTTTGAATCTGTAGATTGCTTTTGGTAGGATGGCCATGTTTACTATATTAAACTACCAATCCATGAGCATGGGAGATCTTTCTGATTTTTTTTAAATATCTTTCTTAAATGTCTAGGAATTTCTGTCAAACAGGTCTTTCACTTGCTCCGTTAGAGTTACCCCAAGACATTTTATATATCATTTAAAGCTATTGCGAAGGGTGTTGTTTCCTTGATTTCTTCTCAATCCATTTGTCATTTGTATATAGGGCTACTGATTTTTGTGAGTTAATTTTGTATCCAGCTACTTTGCTGAAAGTGTTCATCAGCTATAGGAGATTTTAACTTTTAGGGTCAGTTATGTATATTATCATATCATTTGCAAATAACAATACTTTGACTTCTCCCTTTCCAAGTTGTATCCCCTTGATCTCCTGTGCGGCGCCTACCACCCCGACCAGCAGGGAAGAAAGACTCGCACACCAGTTCCTTCCAGCAGCAGTTTACTCAGGAGTTGCTAGTTACATGAAGCTTGAAGGTGTGCCCCCAAGCCAGCCCAGGAGCGAAGCTTTATACCCTGTGTAGGACTGCCCATGAGCCCATACCATGTCTCGCACTGTGATTGGTCAAGAACCCATGACACAAGATCAGGCCACCAGGAAGTACCGCCCCAAGACCAAACAAGGCTTGTTTACTCCAAGTCTGCAAGGGCAAGCAGGCACCATCTTTAAGGCGTGGCAGCAGCTCTCCACAGTTCCCCCTTTTTTGTTTTTAAGCAGTTTCAAGCTGTGACTGCCCGATCAAGCAAGCTCCATCATGTAGGATCTCACGATCAAGGGCAGACAGGCTCAAACCATGGGACTCACTCTACTGGGTGCAATGGGGAAAGCCCACCAGGTGCAAGAGCTGAGCCCAAGAAAAATGGAATAGACACCCATCCCATGTGCAATGAAACCTATAGGCTTCCAGGGGTGCAAGGGCTGTCCAGACCTAAAATTTGGGGTAATGAGAGCAACTAATGCTTCAAAGCTACCAGCCATGCTTGTGGAGATACACACCCCCTCAATGGCCTGAAAGGCACGCACTACCAGCGCCCTCTCATGTCTCTGGGCCCTGACCATATGACAGATACAAGACAGGCAGAGAACACAGACGCCCACTAGGGCAACAGCTAGCACTCCTATACCCTGAAAATCTTCACAATGCAATGCTTCCGGGCTCACATGGGCAGGTCAGTACTGTTGTGTCTGGTCTTCCTAGAGGTACCGTCGTCTCTCGGCAGTGCTTTCTGCAAGTTGGACACAGCAACAGTTCTCTCAATGTCTATGACAGCGTACAGCTCTGTGCGCCGGGTGGGGGTTTGTAGGAGGGGAGTGGTTGTCGTTTCTGGAGTCTGAGGGTTGTCAGAGTCACTGCCCCTTTCCAAATCCACCTGTGTATAACTGAGTTGCCTATGTTCACTTCCCACAAGAGAGTGTCGGCTTGAGGGGTGAGATGAAGTATCTCCAAACGAGGGGTTGCAGGGATGCCCGTTGGGTAAGTTCTGAGCACCAAGCCCTGGAGTCGTAGGTGTTCGAGGTGTTCTAGGGACTTCCAATTCTGTCTGATGACTATTCCTTTCTACAACTGGCTCTTCCACCACATTTATACTATTATTTTGCATAATCTCTTGCAACATGTTAAATAATTCTTCTGCACGGGCACACTTAAAAACAAAAATTCCTTGTCCAGTTTGACACAATCGACCACTTTCAAAAGAAAACAGATTTGAGTCGTAGCCATACCGTCGCAGGCAGAGGTAGTGCCATTTCACCGAGTCTCGCTTCGGGGTGTACAAAATCAGTTCTGTGTCTGTGAGCTCCATGAAACCAGAGTCTAGCTCATTGCCATCATCATCAACGTTAACAACCTTAAACTTGTTCCTATGGTTATCTAGGACAGTGTCTTTATCTGGACAGCTACAACAGCTACCCATGGCTTTGCTTTCTAACCTTTCCGCCGCTTTACCACAGTCCTTAGATTCGTCCCTCTCTTTGAAGTCTGTATTATTTTAGCCTCACTACCCTTGGCCTCTTTGATCTTTGTATACTTATGCCGTGTTCTTTCTCTTCCACACCTTTGTACTTGGCAGGAAATGTTTCCAATTCTTCACCTTCACTCCCTCTCTTCCCTTTCTATGTCCTTCCCCAGTTTATCCCAGGTGGCCAAGGTAAGCTGTCCCGATACCACGAACCAAGGGGCGATGCAGTCCACTTCCTGGACAAACTGCTGTAGAGCCTTCTGTTTAAGGTAGTTAACAGTGGCACTCACGCCCTGGCTGGTGACAGTTAAGGCAAAAACACAGCACCAGGGATACTGTAATCATGATCGCCACTACTAGAAAAACTATCCACTCCTCCCGGCACGAACATACTCTGCTGGCCGCTTCACTTTCACTGTTGCTTGCCTCCTACCGAGGACTTTAAAGGTTGAAGCCTCCTTCCGAGGTCTTTAAAGGTTGAAGCCTCCTTCCGAGGTCTTTAAAGGTTGAAGGGCCCCACTTACCGGCCACTTACCGATCGATCGCCCTGACTGCTACTGGTTCTGGAACTCCGGGAATTCAGGAAGAAGTTCCCCGTACGGGCCACCAAATGTGCGGCGCCTACCACCCCGACCAGCAGGGAAGAAAGACTCGCACACCAGTTCCTTCCAGCAGCAGTTTACTCAGGAGTTGCTACTTACATGAAGCTTGAAGGTGTGCCCCCGAGCCAGCCCAGGAGCGAAGCTTTATACCCTGTGTAGGACTGCCCATGAGCCCATACCACGTCTCGCACTGTGATTGGTCAAGAACCCATGACACAAGATCAGGCCACCAGGAAGTACCGCCCCAAGACCAAACAAGGCTTGTTTACTCCAAGTCTGCAAGGGCAAGCAGGCACCATCTTTAAGGCGTGGCAGCAGCTCTCCACAATCTCCTTCAG
The DNA here is from genome assembly GCF_004785775.1 of Grammomys surdaster. NCBI lineage: Eukaryota > Metazoa > Chordata > Mammalia > Rodentia > Muridae > Grammomys > Grammomys surdaster. Next base: position 6,572,297 of record NW_021604636.1, on the reverse strand, counting down.
TTGTCTTATTGCTTTAGCTAAGATTTTAAATACTGTGTTGAATAGGTATGGAAAGAGTGGACAACCTTGTCTTGTTCCTGATTTCGGTGAAATTGCTTTGAATTTCTCTCCATTTAAGTTGATGATGGTTTATGGACTTGCTATAAATGAACTTTTATATCCATTTTTTAAAATGTAGGCTCTTAGTGCTATGAACTTGCCTAATAGAACTGTCTTCATTGTATCTCATAAATTTAGAGAGGTTGTGTGTTAAAAGCTGTAAGGGAAAAAGAACAAGAAACATATAAAGGCAGACCTATTAGAATAACACTTGACTACTTCTTCTTCTTCTTCTTCTTCTTCTTCTTCTTCTTCTTCTTCTTCTTCTTCTTCTCCTCCTCTTCCTCCTCCTCCTTCTCTTCCTCCTCCTCCTTTTCCTCCTCCTCCTCCTCTTCCTCCTCCTCCTTCTCTTCCTCCTCCTCCTTTTCCTCCTCCTCCTCCTCCTCCTCCTTCTTCTTCTTCATTCAGAAAGCCAGTTTATTTCTAAGACTCTGTCATAAACTTTTAGCGGGTACCAATAGTTACCTGCCATACTCACACCAAGTTGTCTGTAAAGCCAGCAGTCTGGCCATCAGCAGACCATGGCAAAGAGGTACACTGGGGTGGCTCTGCCTTGCTGCTGGTGCTGATAAGTTCTTGCTTCAATTCATCTATGATGATCTTGCCCTCCAAGTTCCAGATCTTGATACTGGGGCCAGTGGCAGCACAGAGCCAGTAGCGGTTGATGCTGATGCACAAGGGATTGAGGAGGTCCTCACCATCTAATGTGTAAAGGTGCTTGCCTTCATTGAGACCTCACAGCATAGCCTGGCCATCCTTGCCTCCAGAAGCACAGAGGAATCTGTCTGGAGAGACGGTCACTGTGTTCAGATAGCCAGTGTGGCCAATGTGGTTTGTCTTTAGCTTGCAGTTAGCCAGATTCCACACCTTGACCAGCTTGTCCCATCCACAGGAGACGATGATAGGATTGCTGCTGTTTGGGGAGGAGCAGATACAGGACATCCATTCTGAATGACTCTCATCCTGGACTTGCAGACACCCAGAGTATTCCATAACTTTATGATCTTGTCTTGGGACCCAGAGACAATCTGCCAGTTGTCAGAGGAGAAGGCCATGGTCAGCATATTCTTAGTATGGCCAACAAATCATCTTGTGGTAGTGCCCACTGTGAGATCCCAGAGGTGCAGTGTTTCATCCCAGGAGCCTGAGAGGGCAAACTGACCATCAAAGGAGATAACAACATCACTAACAAAGTGAGAGTGACCTTGCAGAACATGCTGTAGTATGCCACAGTTGGTCTCATCCCTGGTCAGCTTCCACATGATGATGGTCTTGTCTTGAAATGACAACAAGATCATGTCTGGGAACTGTGGTGTGGTGGATGGTGGTGGTGATCTGTGTTACCCATCCATTATGGCCATTAAGGTTCCCATGAAGTGTCATCTACTTGGTCATGGCTGCATCTGATGCGAGTGTCACCACAGCATCAAGGATGTTACTGGATAGCTCAGGGAGCCAAGCACCGCAGCTGCTGACACCATGACCCTTTGAAGAAAAAGAACACTCAACTTCTTAATAGAGTCTCCCAAAACCAGAGGGCCTGCACTGATGTCATTTCTTTACATCAATAGAAATCCTAAAAAATGTTCTTTCTTTGTTCTATACATTTAGTGTTTTGATTATTATATGCTGAGGGGACTTGCTTTTCTGGTCCAGTCTATTTGGTGTTCTGTATGCTTCTTGTAACTTGATAGGCATCTCCTTGAGGCTAGGAATTTTTTCTTATAAAATTTTGTTGAAAATATTTTCTGTGACTTTGACCTTGGTTTCTTCTCCTTTATCTATTGCTAATATTATTCAATTTAGTCTTTTTATATTATCTCAGATTTCCTACATGTTGTGTGCCAGTATTTTTTAAGGTTTGACAAACTTTTCTTTGACAAAGGTATCCATTTCTTCTGTTGCCTGAGCTTCTTTCTTCTGTCTCTTATATTCTGTTGGTGGGGCTTGCCTCTGAGGTTCATGTTCAAGCTCCTACATTTTTTCATTCCCAGATTTCCCTCATTTGGGTTTTCTTTATTGATTCTATTTCCACTTTCATGTTTTGAACTCTTTTATTCATTCCCTTCCACTCTTTGTATTTTCATAGATTAAGGGATTTATTAATTTCCTCTGTAAAGACCTTGATCATGTCCATAAAGGTTAAGGTCTTTGTGTGTGTGTGTGTGTGTATGTGTGTGTGTATGTGTGTGTGTGTGTATGTGTGTGTGTGTGTGTGCATGCTTGCTTGCATGCATTCTTTAGCTATGTTAGAATATTTAGGACTTGCTGTGATAAGGTTCCTGGGCTCTAGAGGAGACATATTATATTGGCTGTTATGGATAGTGTTTTTATAAGGCTGTTTGGACATCTGAAATTAGGACGATTGTATTTCTAGGTGCTGGTATCTGGTCTTGACTTTATTGGGTGGATGTTTTGTTCCTTGGTTTTTGTTACACTCGCTGGTTCTTAGGAAAATGTGGCAGTGTGTTGCCTGGGAGGACATTCTGTTGGATCTTGGTAAATTTGGCCACTGAGGGTTCCAGGTAAAATTTGGTTTTAGGTATTGGGTGTGGACACTAAGAAATTAAGGAGTCTGGGGGAATCACAGGCTGGAGGAAAGCAGGGTGTACCATTAGGATCTGCTTGTCCTCTAGGAATGTGGGCAGAGGGTAAGAGAGGCCTGCTATAGAGCTGGGAATGAGACCAGCGAATTGGACTTCAAGGAATGGAGGGAATGATGAAGATCTGTAGTTAGTCTATTTGCTTCCTCATCTTCTGGAGTTGGAGGCTAGGATAAAGCAATGAGTTGGAGAGAGAAGTTAAAAGGGAAAGACCTATGTGATTCACTGCAGATAGAGGCAGGATGTTGGAAGAGGCATCAGAGCTGGGAATGAGGCTGGGGGATTGGGTCTGGAGTGGAAGGAGAGGCAGTAAAGATCTGCAGTCAGTCTCCTTGGTTCCCTGGCAGGAGGCAAGCCTTTTGAATATGGGTGCTCTTATCTAGACATGAAATGCTTTCTAAAAATGACTCAAGTATTAAAGGCTTGGTTGCTGATGCAAGCAGTAGGCAGAGAGCTGTGCCTGCCCCAGTGGATCAATCTATCAGTGAATTCAAACTTGAATAAACTATTAGGAGATGGCCGACCATGGAAAATGCAGGCTGGTTTCAGAAAGCTCCCTGGAGATGTCTCTGGGCTCCACCTTGCCTTGGCTCCTTCTTATTTATTACTGCTTTTCTCTGCTTCTTGTGTAACATGAGATTCTTCAGCTTTACCTTGGGTCAGTAGCAATAGCACTAACAGACTGTGAGCTAAAGATGCTGAATCAGGGAGCCTGCCTTAGGGTTTTACTGCTGTGAACAGACAGCATGAGCAAGGCGACTCTTAGAAGCACAACATTTAATTGGGGCTGGCTTACAGGTTCAGAGGTTCAGTCCATTATCATCGAGGAGGGAGCACAGCATCATCCAGGCAGGCATACAGGAGGAGCTGAGACTTCCAAAGGCAAACAGGAGAAGACTGGCTTCTAGGCAGCTAGGACAGGGGTCTTAAAGCCCTTGTCTACAGTGACAATCTACCACACCAACAAAGCTACACCTCCAAATAGTGCCACTCCTTGTGCCAAGCATATTCAAACCACCACAGAGCCTAAATAAATCTTTACTCCTTCAGACTACTTCTCTCAGGTATTTGGTCCCCATCTGAGTCCATTTTCTGTTGCTGTGATAAAAGGCCCTCACAAAAACAACTCAGTGGAGAAAGAGTATCTTGGCTGAGAGCTCCTGGTTACAGTCTACCATGGTGGGGAAGCCACAGTGTCTGGAACTTGAGTCTGCAGTCCAGAAGCAAAAGGTTGAATGTGTGTTTACTATCCAGTTTCCTTTTCCCACTTACAGTCTAGGATCCCCTGCCTAGGAAATGATCCCACCTACAATTAAGATGAGTTTTCCCACATCAATGAACATAATCCAGGTAATCCCTCAGACATTCTCAGAGGCTAACTTTAATCTAGATAATCTCTTGCAGGTGTGCCTGGAGGCTGCTCTCCAAAGGAAAGCCTAGAGTCTGATGAATTGACAATTAACGGGAACCATCACACAGTAACCAAAGAGCTAATAGAGGTACCATTGTTCCAGAAACAAATGTGCACAGTGGTAAAGGAAAAACAATTCTATATTCTTCCCTTTTGGGGATGAGATTATAGAATAGTGGCGGAGTGCTAGCCTAGCATGCCCAAGGCTGTGGGTTCAACACCCAGGTCTATATAAATAGATAGACAAGCAAAAATAGCCTTCTTCAAACAGCTTTCTCCATTTCATTTTTCACAGCAGGTACAGTGTCATCATCATTCCTGGGCAGGGCCAACTGTGAGCCTCTATTTTTTGCAGAACTAATTGCTTGATGGTATATTCTAAAAAGATTGCAGAGTCAGAAAGTTTGAAGAGTTTTACTCAGTAATATGGAGATGTAGTGCTCTCCTGGTGGGCTGGTCTGGTTTGTTTTGTTTTTGTTTGTTTGTTTGTTTTTGGACAGGGTACTCACATTTAGGGACAACATAGACAGATTGTAACAGGAACAAAATGAATGTCTGCAAGTGACACCAGATGTGCTGTAAAACTGTGGTAAGTGAAGTCACCTGAATGAAGGCAGCTGCCCAGTTCAGAGAAACCAACACTGACAGGAAGCAACAGGGAGCCTGCTGCCCTCCTCAAACCTGAAAGGGAAAAGGGAAGAGCCCACAACCCTGGAGGAAACCATGGCCAGAGGGTGTGGCAGTGGTGACAGGAGCTGTCTTAGCTGCTCAGATTGCCAAAGCATTGATGGCTTAAGCAATGGACACTTATTTTCCTGAAGTTCTGAAGACCTAGAGCCTAAGATCAAGGCTGGTTTCTTCTGAAGATTCTTTCATCATTGTCTTTGTGCGGTCTCCCACTGTGCTTTGTCCACATTTCCCAGGAGTATAAGGCTCTAGCTACCTTGGGGGAAGGCCGTGCCTATTGATTTTATTTTCACTCATCTGCCTATCTCTGGATGTCAAACATTCCAAATAGCAGGGGTTAAGTACATTTTTGGATGCAGTTACGGTCTGAGACACTAGGGAGTCCATTTCTACTTGCAGTCACACTCTCAGACACTAGTGATTAGGTCCTATTTCCAGTTGCAGGCATATTCTGAGGTTCTGGCTATTAAATTCAGCATAGGAATGGGGTCCTGATAGGGGCACCTCTAATCTGTATCCCGCAAGGAAGGAACCTGAACAATCATGTCTTAACGGATCATTCTCTTTCTTCTTGCCCACTTAGCAGCTTTTTGGTACCTCCTGCTAGATACACCCAAATGAAAGACCAGAGGCAAGTGAGGGTGTCTGATAGCACTGTGAAAGTCAGGCTTCTGGGATGCAGAGAAAAGAGTACTTTGCAGAAGTACATAGTACATGTAGCAAACAAGGTGGCTGCGTTAGTTCCCTTTCTTGGTGCAGAGACAAGATACCCAACCAAAACAACTGAAGGAGGAGCTTATTTGGCTCACCGGTTGAGGGTAAACTACCATTATGGTAGGAAAGTCATGGCAGCAGAAGCCCCTAGGCACCTGGAGCAGGCGGGAAGCAGAGACGTGGGTGTTGCTATCCAGTTATCTTACTCCCCCTCTCACCCTTCTCCCCAACACACACTCGTGTTTTATTCAGTCCTTTCAATGTAGCTTGTGGGATGGTCCTGCTCACACACAGAATGTTAACACTCAAATGAATGCTCAGAGTGGATCCCGGTCAAGTTACCACTGAAGATCAAGCGTCGTTGCCAGTGTGGCTGAACTTAGAAAGCATTTACACGCATTATGAGGTATAGACATAGAAAGGCAGAAACAGAATGCTCTGAGTAGGGGGGCTGGCTCTGTGGGCTCTACAATGTGAACATGACAGGTAGCACCAGCTCTGGGGAGAATCAGAGGAAGGTCTGTTGTGGACAGACATAAAAAAAAATGTACCTCCTACGGGTTAGGGAATCTTTAAATCTTTCTTTTGGTGCATAGCTTCCAGAGAGTTCCTTGTTCACCCTCCTTAGCCAAACATGCGATGCATGACTCTGCAACACCTGGACCATAGGCTGAGGTTGACCAGCAACACCCCAGAAGTCATAAACCCAGCCTCCATAGTGAAGAACCAGAATAGAAATAGATTCTGATATCACAAATTCTCTGGCTTTGTTTGACAAATCCCGCATGGCTGTTTTGTTTTTTTGTTTCTTTTTTTTTTTTTATCGTTCAAATTCCTTTGGCTGACAGTTCTGGATGATCAGAACTTAATAAATATATGGCATATTTTATATCAAAAGGTAGTGATTAATGTTAATTTTGATCACCATTTCTTGTTAGAGTCTCTGATAACCTACTTGTAAGAAACTATAATTATTGGTACACTCATTTAGTTGTTTTCAATATTTATTGGAAAGCCTCCAATCTATTGGACAGCTGTACATCACACAACTGCAACGGTGTAGCTCACAGGGTCGCTCACAGGTCGGTGTGTTTGTTCTGACCATTCTTTGGCAGATGACAGGACATAAGGAATCCTGAGAACAGGGGCCCTTGTTCCCCTCAGGGGATGTCTAGTTGCAGTGTGGATAGAGGGCAGAACATTAGTGGGAATTGGAAGGAAAGACACTAGGAGTAAGACATGGCTCCAGTTTCCCAGTACTAAAAAGGAAAAAGACAAATGGGTACCCATCCACTTCAACATAATACCCAGGTACACTCTTTTTAGGCTCCCTCATCCTCCCTTGTTTCTGTCAGTGGACCATGAGTAAAGATCGAGAACATTGCACCACCATATCCCTGCAGTGGCAACATTACAATATGGAAGCTCTCATTTGGATTTTAAGCCTGCGACTGGCAGAGCCGCAGTAGCCACTGTCAGACTAGAAGGAGAGTTTCCCCAGGCCAGGGTTTGGGGTGGACCACTGTCCACCCCACAGTAAGCTATTTAGCTGTAGCCCAGTCAACTCTTCAGCTGTTGTGGTTGTCTGTGAAAGCCCTTGAGACATTAGCTGAGGTATGGAGGAGTCGCTTAACTGGGAAGTTCATTCATGCTTAGCCCAACCCAGCCCCTTCTTTTTAGGACCTTTCATAGTGCTCATGGAGGGAGCAAAAATGCTTGTACATAGACACTCATTTATACTTAACTGTACCTTGGGCTCAACACCATCTCTCACCCCTCACAGGAAGACTAGCCTGCTTCCAGATATGGTTCTTCATGGTAACTGCTCATCTTTACCAATCACTGGGCTCTTCTTCTATGGTTCTTTGTATGCCAAAAAGAGGTATCTCTTGCAAGAGAGAGAAGTACTTTGTCTAATCCTAAAATTGAATATTATCCTAAAGACTTTTTACACACTCTTGTAAAACAGAAGCTAGGCATGCCAGATGATATAGGACTTGCACTCTTAAGTCATGAATGCTATAGAAACGTATGCACAGACACACCTGGAGATATGTGTGCAAGCATGCTCACCACAGTGCGTTTACAACAGCTTCAAACTGGAGAGAACCGCATACCTACCCACAAGAAAGTAGTACCAATGGAATACTATGTAACATAAAAATAAGATGTAGATATGCAATACACTTAATAAAAGCAGCTTGTGGCAGGGGCGTGACATTCTAAGAAGCAGTGACATAAACAGCAAGGTGGTCCCTGAGCTGAGGAGAAGCCAGACTCCATCCACTTGGGGGAGCTGGAGCAGGAGGTAGGACGAGGCTACAAATGACCAGAGTTATACAGACAGCCAAGTGGGATCATAACCTGATCAGATGTATTCCACTGGAGGCAAGTCACTATTCCCCATGGATGTTGACCAGCAACTCCAGAGGTAGCCCTCTGCCCTCCACGTTCACATCTGAAGAGACACACATGCATAGTGCATACACACACAATAGAGACAAAACCAAAATATTTCTCAAGATTGGTTTTCAATCCTCTCTTTCAGTTTAATGAGGTACAATTAAAATCTTAAAACTGTGTCTTAGTTAGGGTTTTATTGCTGTGAACAGACATCATGACCAAGGCAACTCTTATAAGAACAACATATAATTAGGGCTAGCTTACAGGTTCTGAAGTTCAGTCCATTATCATCAAGGCAGGAAATGGCAACGGCCAGGCAGGTATGGTGCAGGAGGAGCTGAGAGTTCTACATCTTCATCTGAAGGCCATTAGGAGAAGACTGGCATCTAGGCAGTCTTAAACTAGGCTAGGACAAGGGTCTTAAAGCCCATGCCCACAGTGACACACTTCCTCCAACAAGACCACACCTACAAATAGTGCCACCCCGAGCCAAGCATATTCAAACTACCACAAACTGCAATATTAAAAAAAAAAATCATGCTTAATGAAGGTTCAACATGTGAGCAATGTATCCAAGTGCCATGAAGCTGGTTCTTACTGGGAGGTACTGGAGAACTCTGGGAGGCCCAGGTCTCTCTGAAGATCAGTGTGGGACTTGGCATTATGATGCTGAAATGGCAGCTCTCTGTTGGTATCTTAGAAACAAAGAAAGCCAAAGCTGGTGGCTAAGTGTTCATTCGCTAGGTCACACAGCTCTGGGAGCTGAGGGGATTGACTGCTCAGTATATCTTCTTTCCCTCCTGTATTTTTCTTCCATTTTTCCAGCCTGGAAAGCCCCTTAGAACTATCCACCATTTGGCATTGAGTTTTGTTTTGTCCACTCTCTCCTATGTGCTCTTATTCTTGCTTTCTATTTCCTCTCAGTTTCCCAGTCACCTTTCCTGCTCATTAGCTGTCCCAACCTTTATCATGTGTCAAGTGACAGAGATTTCAGGGACCAGCTTACGCCAGAGGGCACTCACGTGACACTGAACAGTAGAGCCCTTTGTAGCTGCCCGCTCTGAGTATACAGGGTCACTTCCTTGTCAGCCTGGCCCACAGTGGGAGGAGCTGGAGCCTGAGGGATCCAGACTGAAACTTGTAACTTGGGAAGTAGCAGAGACGGGAGACTAGTCAAACTGGAGGACTGATCACATGGACAAGTTAATCAGGGATACCAGGTTTCTGCTTATCAGAAATATAAACATGAAGGAGAGTGAATTCTGTGGTGTTAGTTTGAAATGAGAGGTATGCGGGTAGAAATCTGTGTTTTCCAATGTGTGTTCATAAGGCAGGTGTGTAATTATGTGCACACGCTCCCTCTATTTTGTTCAGTGTCAAAGATTAGGAACAGTGACATATTGGGAATAAACTCTACACGTCCAGACCTTAGTATCTAAAACTCACTAAAAAAAGAGGCCGAGACAGATGATTCTAGCTAGAGCAGGGTGTGACCAAGGCAGAAAGCAAGACAGTGTTTATAAAATGACCAGACATGCCTGAAAGACACTGGTCTGCACTGGTCAAACTTGGGATAATGTTGTATTAAAAATGCTAATTACTTACAACCCATTGAATAAAATAAGAAAACCCAGATCCCAATCCATACAGATAAGGGAATGAGTAACAGGGTGAGAGTGGTTCCTGATTTGAAAGTACGTCCTACAAGCTACTTTGTAACTGCCAAGTAGCAAAGGGTAACTTTCCGGTATAATGGCTGGCAGACGTCTGTGGCTATGTTGAGAAGCAGGACAATCCTGGAAACAAAGCAAGTTGACATCATGCTTTCTTGATGGAAGCCAGCTTTACTTGGTGGTAATCCTGCCAGTAGTGGATGACCCAGAAATGTCATATACCAATTGGAGGATATGTCCCCAAGTAACTGGTTTATAATCCTCAATTGTATTGAAGTCATGAGAGTCAAGGACATGAGCTACTTCATACTGAGAAAAAATAAAAACAGGACAATTGAGTGCATTGTGGGATTTCCAACTGCATCTTCTTGCGACAAAGAACTGGAGATTCACTGATGAAACCCGACTGTAGATGTGGGGTCATCAGTAGTAACATTACTTTCCTTATTTTCATATTTGAATTGTGATCATACAGAATTGTCCTTTGTGTAGAGTCATAAGCCGGTATTTTTCTTTTTAAAAAAATCAGAGAAGTTCTTTGTACTGTATTTGTGACTTTGGTGTTTTTTTTTTAATGTTAAATATTTACTTCATCAAATGTCATCTCAACGGGGAGACACATTATAGCAAACACAAATTTCTCTTTAATTTAGGAGAAGGAATGAGGACTAATGTTAACAGCATTTGGCTGTAGGCCATTCAGGACCCTCTGTTCTCTGTCCTCTCAAGGGTCTGATGGCTGGTAAAACAGGAATGCACTATCTTTTGTGGGAATCCTCTGAAAAGGTACTGTGTGAGGGAATAGAAGGTACTGTTTGCTTGTTCTCCAGTGCGCTGGTTACAGGAAAGGCCACTTAACCCAAAGGTGCAGTCTAGTGACAGCCTTGAACTGCTGCTTCCGGTGAAGGGGAGAGTACACAATGTCTTGAGAGAAGCTTAAAATGTTCTGTAAGCTATGACAAGTATTGTGAGCTCATGCACACACTCAGTGCGAGTGTAAAGCAAGGGAAAGGATCTCTAAGAGGGATGAAATACATGGGCTAAGAGCCTTTGACTAGAATTTATAATCCAGCACACCTGTTAAGAGTCTATAGCATCTCAGAATCACTCGCAGAGAATAGTCCTTTGCTATGCTCCAGAAGAAATCACCTATTCAATGAACAGATATTCAAGAACCATTACAGGTACCTGCTGATTCATAATCTATAGCCAAGGCCAAGTGATTGCTAGTTAAAAGATTCAGACTGCTGTGTGGAAAGCATCTGATTAAATACACCAATAGGAGACAATATAATGCCTTTTTGTTACATCGGTAACTTCAGAGTGGGAGTGGCATAGAAGTGCCAACTCTTGGGACATCTGCTCCAAGTCTCACTGGGGCAAAGGCAGAGCTGAATTATCTCTCTGTACCTGTCACAAGGTCTCGGAAGGAGTTCGTGTTCTGGAATGATTGTCATCAGTGATGAGGAATAGGCTGGTGTGTTAGAGCTTCTCAGGAGAAATGCTGAGGTCCCTCACAGACCTCTCCAACATCTTTCTTAAGCTCTCATGACATTGCCACTTCAAGAAGATAGAAACTTAACATGTCTACCTCAATTAGCAATTCATTCAAGATCATGTCATGTTACCCTGCTTTCCTATGTGTTATATAATATCTTAAGAAAAAAAGCTTTTGTCTCTTAGGTGCCCACAGAGGCCGGCAGAGGGCACTGAACCTCCTGAATTACAGGTGGTTATGGGCTTCCTGGGTACTAGGAACCAGAAGTTGGATCCTCTGGAAGAGCTGCTCCAGTCTTAACCACTGGGCCACCTCTCCAGCCCTGGGGCAGTGTCTTTTAAATGTGATGAAGGTCTAATCAAAATTGCAAGGTTAGGAGCCTAGTCATTTGCATAGTTATAGACAGATTAAAAAAAAAAGTTCCACAACCCTTTTCATAACGTCCTCACTCACTGCTAAGCACTCTGAAATACATTCTCAACTTTCATACTTAAATATTTCACTTAGGGTTGCATAGTATCTACTATCCTGTACTCAATATCTTGGCATGAGTACTTTTCTGGTCACTGAAGTTCTCTTCAAAATGACTTCGCAGTACTCCCTTATATGTTTTTAATCATAATTAACTATTGCTATTTTAAAGAGAATCAAAGCAACACAATGTTATTTTTCTCATATATTACATCTCAGTTTCCCCTCCCACCTCTTCTCCCAGTCCCTCCCCTCCTCCCCTCCTCCCCTTTGCACCTCCCTGTCCCACAATTTACTCCTCTTCTATTTCCCCTCAGAAAAGGGGAGGCCTCTCATGAATATCACCAAACATGGCAGATCACCTCTCGTATTACAGCTGGATGAGGCAACCCAGACAATACAAATTTTCATAAGTTTCAAATTTCAAGAATCTATCAAGCTTCCCATTAGTCGGAAAGAAAACTGTCCCGAGTCTTAGGACAGAGCAGGGCAGGGGGTGATCCTTGCGCACTGGTGACTGCTGTCAGCTGAAGTACATGGGGTAGAGGAGCTGCTGGGGTGGTGTGTGCAGTCAGCAGTGAGGGGGGAAGAGGTAAAACTGAGGAGATGTTCAACCCAGAGAAGTACAGCGCTGTTGAGTGACAGTTGCTCACTTCAGACTGACTTCTTCTGGAACAGGATTCTGGCTTATTCCGGTTGGCAGAACCAGTGCTAGGAGGTGAAATGGCAACAATCTCAGCTTGGCAGTACGATTTGAAGGCTGTTTAGAGAGATGCTCTGTGACGTGAGGGGAAGCATCATTAGAGGTGTTCAAGCAGGGGAACAGCGTTAGGGGCACTGAAGGATGGGGTATGCCTATTCTCCTTCATGTTCTGTGTCTATATGAACGATCACCTTTGAGTCATACATTTTACATGTGTAAGCCAACACCACCTGCTTTTAATTCTGAGCAGCTAGGGAGACCTGCTGGTACTTTCTTGTGCCCAACTATGTGCTTGCCAGACTTTGGCTTCTTCTGTTCCTTGGCCTCCTCCAACCTTAGAAATCCCACCAAAGTCACCCTGCAGTCTAAGCAACAAAGACCACAATGTGGGTGCTTGTTCCCATCTCCATGATTAAGACTGGGCTCTTCTATAGAAGCCCAAATTTGAGCAGTACATGCTCGGAGACATTCAACACCCTCTGGCAGTTGGCCTTGAAGTTCATACTGAGTCTGGTCTCTTTCTGGGCTCGCGCTGAAGGTTGAATAATAAAATCCTCCCTCTAGCGGCTCCAGCTCAAACAAGATCTTACCCTACAGAGACAGAGCCTGAGTGCCCGAGACACTCTGGAGCCCACGAGGAGGATTCAAATTCCACGGCTGAGCACTTGATCCCCCTGAAGGCTATCCATGCACACCTCCTGGCTGTGCCAATGACCCAGGATCCTGACCAGTGCACCAGCAGCCACAGAACACATGATCGTCTCCCTGTTCCCGGCCACGGTTGAAGATGCTGATCTCATTGCTTTGCTATTTGAGAAGAAACTGTCTGGCTTTCCTCAAACCCAAGTTCTGAGTCCTCGGCTCTTCACCAACTACTGGACGCTCTAGGCTTTTTGTAGAAAGGAGAGGAGGGAGAATGTGATAGATGATCTTTGTAGCAATGTTACTGGATCTATCTCTCTTTGGCTATGCAGATGGGGAGAGGCTACTTCCTGTCTGTTGTATGCTAGCATCTAAACAGCCCCTAATGGGCTGAAGAGCATCACCTTTCTCCCTCTGGTATTGCATTCATGCTCCCCTGGATATGAGGGAGGCCACCACTCATCAAGCCATGGATGCTGGGGTACTGGGACTCTAGCACTCCCCAATGCCACCAAAGGCAACAAACACACACCAGAGAACTGCTGTATCCATACTTTTCCTTTTTCTCAACCCACAGTTCCACCTTCCCACTTCACACCCTAGAAGGTAATTTTGACAACAGCTAACCTCCCAGCAAAGTTTGGCTTATCCACAAAAGTCCTACCCCCTGTCTTTGTATACTAAGTCAACATGTGAGTAGGTCAAGTTCCATGTACATAGGTGTTCCTAAACTCCTATAAATGGCTAGCCAGTGTCCATCATTCTGCATGAGAACTAAAGAGTCTTCAATGAAATATTTAAGGGAAAAATTACCTTTGCATTGTACATGCATGGACTATCTTCCTGTCATTATGAATATTACAATTATTAGATATCATTATGTTGTATTAGGCATCACACAAGACCTAGCAATAACTCAAACTATATAGGCAGTTATATACAAATACTACACATTTATTATTTATTTAATCTGAGTACACTGTAGCTGTCTTCTGACACAGAAGAGGGCATTGGATCCCATTACAGATGGTTGTGAGTCATCAATGTGGTTGCTGTGAATTGAACTCAGGACCTCTGGAAGAGCAGTCAGTGCTGTTAACCACTGAGCCATCTCTTTAACCCCACCAATTTATTATTTAATGGACTTAAGTATGTGTGGATCTTGGCATCTGTGGAGTCTTAGAACCCATATCCCTGTGGATATCAAGGGATGACTGCCTAATGTAGTCAGTTGGATACTTGCGGAACTTGAGACAAATGCTGGAAGATAAGGTTAAGAAAGCTGAAGATGCCATGGAACTTAGTGAGTCCTCTGGCTTCTGCCATCATTCACAGGAAAGGGCACGTAGTGTGGAGCTAGCACGCATGGTGGGATGTATAGCTTACATTCCAAAATGCACTGGTCAGCATCAAGGGGACATAGTTCCTCTTCACAGGGAGCCATCGAGAACCGGGTATGGGCATTTCTCAGCTGTGCCAAGTAAAGGGATCTAAATGTCTTGCATCTAATTCAGACCGTACTCCTTCGACTTCAGGAGTCAGAAACGAGGGCCTGCAGGATGGTTCTGGGAGTGATCTACCCTGGGATCACACGGTAGAGGGAGAACAGGAATTGTCCTCTGACTACCAAGTGAGCACTAGGGCTCATAAGCAGCTATCCATCAAACAGACACGGAATAACTGAACTGCATATAAGAAATGTAGTGGGAATTCTAAACCCCACCCTCACCCCCAGACCACTCTGGTCCAGTCAATGGACAGACAATACTATATAAACTACATTAAAACATATACTCTACTTTGGGTAGGTGACAATTTTTGGTATTGTATGCCTTCAATAAAGCAAGTCAGGGAAGGAAAAGAGTTCCCAGTCCCCATCCCCATCCCACAAGTGCTCCATGGATGAGTCCTATTAGGAACTAAAAACCCACTTTAAAAGGCTGTGGTGGTTTAATATAAGGCTACTTTGATACATTTGTGTTGTCTGCAAATAGGAAAATGTCTTTATTTTGTTCCAAACAATGGGTAGTTAGTGCAAGAGCACCGCCTACGCTATCTGAGGCCCAGAATTGTTGCCAATACCACAAAAGAACCAAAAACTCCAGAGCAGACCATAAGTGGGGTAGTTGGGGCTGGACTTATGCCAAGGTGATATGTACTATCTAAGGTCATAGCACAGATTTAAACAAGTAGCAACACAGGGGTGGGAAGGTTTCTCATTTCTTTCAAGAAAATGGAATTTTCAGTTCATACAGAATCTGACATAGTTTTCAACTCAATTCTGAACCAGTCTACTGAGCTGAAGAGCAAGGTCAGAGGTGAGGTGACTTTTTTTTTTTTTTTTTTGATGCATGGCTTCATCTACTTTCAAAAACCGACAGGAAGAAGAAAGTTTCAGATGTTTTTATTCAAAGGTTCTCAAAAGAAATAAAACAGAAAAAGCTAACAATCTGATCAAATGTACAGTTCAAAAATGTCTTTTGGCGTTTAACAAGTCCTAGGAAAGAAAACTACAGAGTCATCTTGAACCGGTAAATAAGTCACCACTGGCAAGTATGTAGCACTAGTAGAACAAAAATAAAAAATTAACTCTCTTGATCATATAGATATCTCTATGAAAATCTTTTTTTTCAATCTGTACAAAAGGTCTTTCTTCATAAATTAATTTTTTTTATAATTTAATGGCTGTCTACTATGTGATGTTTAACTGACTTTTTTTTTTTTCTTTTATATGTACAGAGGTTGTTTCCCAAATCTGACCCAGACGAGTATGGCACTTAGTTCAGACATACCTAGCAGCAGATCTCCCCTCCCCTACTGACTGAGCTATCAACTTTCTGTCTTAACTAATGGAAAAAAATATCAAGTAGTGAGAGTCTCGGCTGATAAACATACTCGGTCCATGGAGGGTGCTGCCTTCAGTCTGGACTTCACAAAGCAGAATGTTTTAGGGAGCGTAGAACCAATAATACCACAACTTCTTAAAAAAAAAAAAAAGAAAGAAAGAAAGAAACAAGAACAAAAACAAAAAACACATTTCTCGTATGACTATGTAATTTTCACTAGAATCTACACTTTCAGAGCAGCAAGGACTTTTGAAACTATGAAATGTCACTGACATCTATCATCAAATACAAGCAATAAAATTTAAGAACTAAAAAATACTCAAAAGAAATAACTGCTTAGCCCTAGCTCCTGAGCTAGGAGGATTTGGTCGGTGGAAACAGGGAGGGCCAGCAACCTGTCCCAGCACAAAAGAAAAATAGCCTCTGAGGTAGATAACTGATCATGTACAGCTGACCAGACAAGTACACAGTTTTGGAAGACAACTTAATTTACCATTGCTTTTAAAAGTATGCAACTGCCTTAATAAAAAGAGTGTTAATAACAGTGGATTATCTCATATGTACTAAAGTAGAAATAACTGTATTTATGAATCAGGAATTTCATAGTTTCAAAGTTGGTTTTCTTTACACGCAAACACCTGTAGTGATGACATCAGAGGGCGGCACTGCCTGGATTCAAATCTTCCTTCATGCTTTTTTTTTTTTTTTTTTAAATTTGTCTCTGTGAGTCCATACTTCAGTTAAAATTATAAAACCTAATGCAAAGGTACAAAAAAGGCACATTCTCCTAACCGCAAACTGGTCCGGCAAAAAGAAAGGGCAGACAAGGTATGACGCTGAGACAAGGTGGAGCTGCTGGCTACTGGCTCGTCGGTCTTTGGTGAAGTTACCTTTAAAAGTGCCAAGTCATTTTTTTAAGTTTTTCAAATTTACCTAATAGAGAATGAGAGAGAGAGAGAGAGAGAGAGAGAGAGAGAGAGAGAGAGAGAGAG